>NC_056463.1:24735426-25035426 GCF_008729295.1 Plectropomus leopardus
TAGCCTATTATCACCGCTTTACCTCGCCGACGCCGTCACGCAGCCTTTTCCCTTGGCACTACATTTCCTCAACCGTATAACTTCCGTATTCCTACGCAGAGGCCCAACTATCAAGCGCATTGTATCACGCCGCCGGTCAGCTGCTGGGTTCAAACTTTCAGCAGTAATTATGACAGCGAGGACGCAATGGCGGTCACTGTGGACGCAGGGATTATAAACCTTCACTGTAATACATCCATGTGATAAACCCAACTTTACGGAGAGAGACTGAACGGGCCGAAAAAAAAAACAGAAAGGTTTTTCCGACTTCCGATTGAAATGCTCCCATCTGCTCGGGAAAACGTGTACGCCCACAGGAAATGTTTGTTTGGCTAGCCTCTGAACACCAGGAGCATGTAGTCTGTATGGACAACAGTATTCACAGACACCAGCTAACAAAGAGAAGTTTTCGGCGATTTTACACATACAGATTCATTGATGTAGCTAGCTGACAGAGACGGAGGAGTAGGCTAGGAGGCTGCTAGCCTACATGCTAGCAAAGACTTGGATCCAAACGCGCATCAACTGAATGGAAAGGCCATTAAGAAGTTATTATGGCCCATTTCACAACGCAAACACTATATAAATGTCAAAATCGAGAACAGGTAGCTCTGATGACCGTTCACCTTGACAGACTGGGTCTACATTGACGTTGCCAGAGTTTCGCATTTGGACTTGAGCGGCTTTTTTATCGCACTTTTTGGAGTTGGAGGTCGTTGTCTTCCCGCGTCCGAGTACGCTGGAGCACCGCATAACTGACCTGTGCATGACATCCGGTGACCGAGAGCTGCTGCTGTCTGGACTCTGATACAGCTTCAGGACCTTTGCTTGGTAAGTAGCTGCATTCATTTCTAAGTATTTGTTATATGTTTGGGTTCAGCAGCGCTCTTCAGCAGGTGTCTCTGTAGCTTATTTGGTGTTGGTTTTCAGGGTTGGAAATTAACTTTTTTGTCCACTTTGTCCACTGTCCACTGGTGGATTCCAAAATCTACAAGCTACTCATTGTTTATCTATCTACCATTGTTTTATCGACTCTAGCAGCGACTTGCATATTTTACCAGCATTTGTCTGGTGGCTGGTGCTTATTTCCACCCCTGAGTTTTACATAATTCTCCGAGAGAAATGTTCACTGAAACCGCACACTTGTCTCAGTCTTGCAGGTAAAGTGTTGTTATTTAGATTCAGTGCAACCAGCCACAGCTGTTTATATGTCTTTGTTTTAAACAAAACATGAACAGGGAGCACGCTGAGCATCATCTGCTATGTGCAGGATATACTGTGTGTAGTAACTGGCGTTATTGTTGGGTTCAGCAGTGCTCTTCAGCAGCTGTCTCTGTTGCTTATTTGGTGGTGGTTTCACATAATCGTCTGAGAGAAATGTTCACTTGTCTTATTGTTGTGTGCAGAGTGTTGGTGTTTAGATTCAGTGAAACAAGGCACAGCTGTTTTCATGTTTTTAAGCAAAACACAAGCAGGGAGCACTCCGAGCACAATCCAGGCCCACTGTAGTCAGTCTCCAGGACCACTGTCAGCTGCAGACTCCACAGAGCTAGGCTTCATGGAAGAGTGTCCAGAAAGTGTGCTTTTAGTCTCTTATGACCAGAATAACTGCTTGCATATATCTCGGGTATTCTTCTACCTGATTTACCTTGAAAGATGTACTTAATAAAGCCCAGTTATTTTTTTATTTTTTTTATTTTTAAAGTTTCCTCTTTATTGCAATTACTCTATTATTCCACGAGATGGCGGTAGGGGGCAAAAACAGAGTTGATGACGTTTAGTCAAAATCTTTTCCTCTCTTATTCTGTTATATTAACGCTTCTGTCCTTTAGAATAAATGTCTGATTATCTGATGATTACTGCCTTGTATGACAGGAAATTTTAAGGTGGAGGATCAGAGGGAATAGATGCACTAAAAAGGGAAACTGTCCAGATTTACCTTCATTTACCACAGTATTTATTTAGGTAAATACCCAGCTGATAGGTGTAAATATTTTTTTAATGTTAGAATAATTCTAAAGTTCAAATGCCCGTGAACTGAATAGGGTTGCAACGGTATGACCTTTTCACAGTTCAGTAACCATCTCAGAAAATATCCCAGTTTCAGGGTATATCAGTATTTCAAAAATCAAATTCATTATTATTATCAGTCAGGATGACCCTTAAAGGAATAAACAGAAGGTGGAAGAAGGACAGAAGGTCAGACAGAAGGTTTAGTTTTGTTTGAACACATGTTTTATCAATATAATCAAGACTTGAAACCATTTTTAATGAAAGTATGTGTAAAGCTGGCCCTTAAATAAAGGTGAGATGTACACGGTATGATAATTGTTAACTTTCGGACCATGGTGTGCCTTTAAAACCTGTATATCACTGCAACCCTAGAGGTGAATGAGTGTAAATACCCTCATCTCAGCAGACCACGGATTCATTTTCACTTGACTGAAGGTGTAAGTGTGGAGAGTCTCTGAGAGTTAAACCCATCAGTCAGTGGACGTCCAGGCGGCTCCTTCAGGTCATCGTGGCTTGTTGACCTCCAGGGCTCTGGTCTCCCTGCTCCCCGTATTCTGATGGTAATGAGTCCTGGACAGGCCGGTCTATAGGGTCACTTCCTGACCAGTCACTGGGACATTTATGAACTCTTAATACACTGGGTGGGTGGACATGAGCTTTGTGTTGGTTTTGTCCGGCTGGCTGGTGGTAGAAGCTTTATTGAGTGAAGAGGTCTCTGAACGGTCCTGAAGGGGTTTAACAAGTTGACTGAGAGGTTTTCTGTGAAAACACTGCTGGAGTCAATTACAGCAGAGTCTGTGTTGTTAGTACAGTGAAACACAGCGTTTACATGGTATCATACATGTGCATTAACGTCATATTATATGCACTGTTTTTACACAGATCTGTTTTACTTATATGAATGAAGTTGTGTATCAGCTTCAGCCTTTGGTCAACATAAACTCTGATCAATGTGCCCTAACATATTGTTTATCGTGAAAATATAGAAAAGTGGAATGGCTGGATATGGATTTTTTAAAGTTTCCTACCAGAGGCAGACTTGTTCAACAAAGCAAATGCACCCTCCGTCTTTCATTCCTTCAACCATTTTCTTGATATTTGCACATGTTGATATCCAAGTCAAGAAAGAAGAACAAGTCAGAAGACAATATCTCTGGTGCTTTAACATCCATTTTGAGTGTTTTTTAGAAGAACTGTCCACTGTGAGTCCATCAGTTTTTTAGGAGTGCAAATTCTACATATGTGGAGTGTTTTTTTTTAAAATGTAAATGCAGAGGACCTCAAGAGTCTCTTATAGATTTTAAATTTTTTGCAGCACACAAAAATGTGGAAGGGCTTTAATCACATTAATGTGTAAACCTCATAGACATGTATACACTGTAAGTTGGATAAAACATGAAAAAATACTTCTTTTGAGCATTTTTAAGTCACATTTCATCACAAAAGTTAATATTTATAGTCATTATTCATCAATATACATGAAATTATATTCCCTATAAGTCATGAAGGAAGATGTGGCCATTATTTTGTATCCTGAGGCCTGGTAGGAATTTCAAACCAAGACAAGCACAAACCCACGATCATATACTTTTAGTAGGTACTGCGGCTGCCCTTACAAAGTACGCAATGTTTAAAGCTCTTGCTCATATAGCCTTTGCTTTGGAGTAGAAACAACATGTCATGAGACGTCAACCCAGAGGACTCTGCTGTGTTACTTTGCAATGTATGTCGTTTTAAACTTTTAAGTTATAGCTGCATACATTGTAGATGCTAACATATAATTTTCACAATAGTAAAATATAGACTGTGATTCGATTGTTTTGTTCACTTAAATTATTAATATTACTGTTTGACTGGTCATCAGTCACCACGATGTGATGTTTGACAGCTGTCACTGAGCTGCATCTGTTTGCAGATCAGTGTATGCTACTTGTTATCTTGCTACGCAAAGTTTTGTGGTTCACAATAGTTAAAAAAACTTACTGGTTTGCATACTGCAAAAAGCCACCACATGCAGTAGGACATAATGGTATTTTTGGCATACTTCATTTGACGTACGATGTATTGGTACATACTAAATCTTTCACTGGCATACTAAATAGTATTCTAGTAGATAAGTAAACAGGTAGTATCCCCTAGTGATGTGAGGCAGCTGTTTCCTGCAAACTTCAGAGGGAAAAACTGGACTGGAGGTCACTGATTTAATCTTTTAATGTTGAATATTAAGAACATTTTGACAAATCTGTAGCTCTGTCAGACTTCACTCGAGTCCAGTCTTTTTAGAAACTACACGAGTTTGCTTTGTTATTTTGATAACAGGGTCCAATAGGTGAAAGCTAGGACCACTGTAACAGAGATGTTTCTCTTAAATCACCGTGCAGACAGGCCTTGCAGTGGCTTGATGCCGACGAGAGTGGATGCAGCTCTTCTTGTGAATCATACGACCCTGGGGAGTGTGTTTGTGAAACCACTTGGTCTGCTATTGTCCTCCTGGGACTGGCCTTCTTTGAAAGGCTGCAGAAAGCCTGTAATCAGATTAAAGGTTGCTGGGAAAGGGAGGAGGGATTTTTGAGGGATAGCGAAGAGGTCGTGGAAGTTCTCTAATCAGTACCCGCCATTGAAGTGCAGAAGAGGGGCTAAATAACGCAGCAGGAGGGGAGGCGGGAGCCAAGCTGGAGGGACAAATTGGCCTGTTGTTGAAGGGGGGATAATGGGACAATGAGGGAGGGGAGTATAATCAGTGAGCATAGAGTGGGATAGAATAGGTGCAATGGGAAAAGGAGGAGACTGAAGAACTCCAAAGGCGGTGGCCTTGTCCCATCCTGCCCTGGCAATTATATCACCTTTGTGAGCTGATTGGAGCAGGCTGCAGAGTCCATCTGGGCTTTAAGATGGACGTAACAACCTACATTTTCTCACTGTCCTCACCAAGGGGTCTCACCGGGCCACTCAGCGAGATACCAGAGGCTCTCGTGGTCTAAATAAGACTCATCAGCACACTCCTGAAAAGCTCCTGCCCTTCTAAACGTCCACAATACCTAATTGCCACATGACACTGACAATCATTAATCACATCTCCATGCTTTCTCTCAGGGTTTTATGTTATCTCAGCTGAAAAAGAAACACACAGAGCAGAAAATACTCTCGTGACTAAAGTTTGTTGTTGATTCAGTGAGTTTTGTTGAGAGAGGACCCAGTAAGTTAACCAACAGAATTAACCCCCTCACTGTCCAGAGCTTGTAATGCCGATGTCGTATCACAAGACATCCCGAAGCCTGCTGAGCTCCACCAATCTTTCCATAGGATCCTTTCTGTCATTGTGATTACTCATCAAATGTCCCTTGCCCAAACAACAGGCATCACTAAAGGCCAATCACTACTTTTTTATTCAGTTGACAAGAGTCCATTTGTTGGGGTCAAAGGGGAAAGTCTCACGGGGGAAGACCTCTCTGCCGGCACTGGTGAGGAGGAAAACCAGAAAAATCACTATTCATAGCAGGGGAGTGCTTTGATTCGGGCACAAAGGCCACAAGCTCCCTGCCTAGATTGAAAGAAGTAGAAATCACAGCTGCATTAAAACATGTGTGAGGTATCCAAACTGAATGGTTTTGCTAATTAGGAGCTCCACCTGCCCCCGAGCCCTCATGAGAGTAGAGGAGATAGTATTTGATTATTATAATAGAAATGAAAATCTCAACATAGTATTTTTTTTCTGTCAGGATGTTTGTTAATGCTGTTGCTGACAGGAAGTAAACGTGGGACCAAAGCTGTTGCCCTAGCAACAGAATAGCAATGAAATAGTTCATAGACCAAATCACCATGACCTCACGCTGATAAAAACTTATTAGCCTAGCTTATTTTATGTATTGTGTCGCTTTGCAAGTGTCTTTGATCAACCACATCTACAAGCATGGAGGCTAAGCATTGTACTGCTGTTGACAAGGCGCAGCAAAAATTATTTTAGCTGACTAAAAAAAAATCTACATTAGTTGAAGTGTAAACTATATTTGGAATATTTTCAATACTTTACCTCACACACTTATTGAGCGATGCACGAGTAGACCAGTAAGTGAAATGACTGTTTTTGTGGGTGGAGTAATTAAAGGCCCAGACACACCCGTCAGCTGTCGGTCACTGTTGGGTGGTGAGCGTCTGTTGCCCTAGTCTTTGCAGTTTGTCCCGGTCCGGCCCCAGTCGGCCCCAGTCGGCCCAAGTCGGCTTTTTTTTTCCAGCACATGCAGCATGTTAAATTGGTGTCGGAGACCGCAGAGCCCATCAGTGAATGAAATCACTGTCATTGGCTGTTCAGCCCAGCGCACGAGAAGAGAAACCGAAGTGAGGAAAGTAAACAAACAGCTAAAGTCAAGAAGGAGTGAGGTCGAAACAAAGTTGTTATATTAAGAAAAATATTTGTAGAAATGTTTCCTGATGGTTTGTGTTTTTGTTTACTGGTGCATGGAATATTGTATTTGTGTTGTGAATATGCTCACTGACTAACTAGTGTCAGGACAGTCTTCCAGTTTTCTTTTTTAATGACAATTAGACTCCATACCAGCTGCTGATATGGGAAGTTATTTACTCTACACAGGCACAGAATAATAAATACACATATATATGTATTTTTTATTTTGTTTTTTTTAGGGGGGCAAAAACAGTTAAGGCAGCGTTTCCTCAGAACAGTTTTATTTTATGTTTGTGATGCGGGCAGAAGTTATTGAAAACAAACATTGTGATTTAGCAGCAGAAAATCTACTTGATTTTAGGCCTTTTGAGATTTGATAATTGGTTACTTTTGGTAACATTACATTTTAATTATCAGTACTCCTGGTAGAGGAAGCACTTAAATGCACAGGTGATATGACAGAATAGAATCACATTTTTGTCTTTGTGTATGTGTTTTTGTTTCCTACCGTTTGGTCTGCTACACTTTAACATTTGTTTGTAGTAACACTTAGTCTGCTGTGTTTGTGCTCAGTGTAATGATTCCAGGAGGAGACGAATATTCATTATTACAGTTGAGCTTAATCAATATACAGTTTGGAATTATATCTGTTTTTGGACCGTGAAATTTACTCTCCACTTCCTGTGTATGCCCGAGTTTTCACACAGGCATTAATAACAGTTATCCCAAAAGAGAATTTTATATCAGTGCCCTCGTATACCTTAATCTTAAGGTATTTGTCAGAGTGTGTTTAAATAAAGAAATGGGTTGAGCAGTAACGGAAATAAAAGAAAGTACAAATAAAGAGAGAAAGTAGAGAGAGACAATTAGACTTCTGCCTCTTATGGACAAAATTCTCACAGAAATACTCGACTGTCAACATCTGTTTGAGTTTGGCCTTTCAATGGAACCACAACATTAAACATACATTCCTTGTATTTATTTGTTTCTGGTTAAATTAGACCAGAAATAGACACTCAAATGGAAAAAGGCCTTCTCGGGTCTGCAGGGCTGCTTTGACAAAGTTTTGGACATTCTCATTGCTATGCCGCTGCTGCTGTCTTACTGCAGACTGGTTGCTAGGCAAGACTGTGGGCTGGAAAGTGCATGTGCTCTTTGGCAGTGTGTGACTGAAAAGGCCTTTCCTGTACCATGTCAGTGCTCGGAGTTTGCTTTTAAAATATGAGTTTTAGTGCTCTTTTACAAATACATAGAGATGGACAGACACAAAACACACTGGTAATACGTGAAACTAAGTGGCTTACATTTGCCTACACGGTGACTTCTCCAGCTTATACACCAATGTTTCAGGTAGATTTCACCTCATAACCCTCTGGTTGTTCCATGTAAATCTCTATATCTATTGTTGCATGTAGGTAGGAGATTTTGACGTCATTCATGTTGAGATTTCTCATGGAAATTTTATTGTGGGTCCTTTAGTAGTCATGGAAAAGTTTTAAAATGTTGTCCAAGAAAATATTGGGAATTGATGGCTGACATCTGGCTAGCAGTGCCCATTATTTTATACATTGGATACTTGCAGCACTTTTAATGGCCTTACTGCATTGCAATGAAAACAACCAATTAGAGCAATGAGTCTCTAAAGCAGCTGTCAACTATGTCTATCACTTCCCATGAACTGTCAAACTAGGTCGCGCTGATCTAATATGAATCAGATTTCTGCTGTTGTGTGCTTATTTCTTGCCCCAAATGTTTTCAGAAACATTTTCTGTAAAGTTTACCTGTAAAGTGAGTAAGGGTTGGTCTGGCCAGTGGGCAGTGCTTGGTTCTTCAGTCGACTATTTCCAACATGCCAGCCAGGTCACAAATTTTCTCATTTTACAGCTAAACAGTATACTAAAGTATGTTTTTGAAATAAATAAATAAATAGGTAATGCAGTAACAGAATCTTGATTTATTAAAAGCCATTTTTTTTCCCACCAATATACTTGACTAAATTATTTCTTTAATATAACTTTCTTCATCACTCCAGTTTTTCCTGTGACCATTTTTTTTCTTTAGATCCTAAATTTCCCCCTGAAGTTGACAGAGCACATGGCCTATCGCTCTTCTTTTTCTCAGTATTTTTGGGGTAAAATAGCCAATGTGGCATTGTGACAGTAACAAATTGAAAATTAATACATCCCACCAACAAATCTGTCTCCTTTCTTCGGTGATGGTTTGCAAAGTGGTAGGCCTGCAGTAGCTATCATTTCTGTAAAGAAAAGCTTTGTCAAAGAGTCTCAGGAAGGAGGGGACGTTTAAAACTAAATGTACCTTTGTGAAAGCAGAGTTGCTGATTTTAGAGGTGGAAGTACACGAAAAAAACTACTCTTCAAAGTAATGTGATTGGATGTGAGTGTTTTAGAGAGGAGACTGCACAGGTTGCACAATAGAATTTCTACACCAAATCCATCAATGTTCTCAATGTGCAGAGCCAAATTACCCATTTTCTGCATGATGACTGTGTGCCAGCATGTTTACACACTTTAGGAGCACAACACAAGACTTGCAGGTGACACAGTGTATCTTCAGCAGAGACCCAAAGTCAAAGCTGATGAGCCTCACTGACAGAGAGGGGGCAGTAATCTCACACTCCACACTGTGACAAGTGCAAATGAAGGAGGGAAAGTCGTGGAGCAAAAAAGGAGGGAAAGAGGGGGACAGGAAAGGAGAGGAGAGGAATGATTCTCTTGGGAAGGGAGGGTGTTTGGGTGAAAAGCAACAGCATATGTATTGTTGGAGGTCCTGACTCGCCACCCTGGAGAGCTCCCTGTTCCCACGGTTTGCTCAACAAACAAACGCACCCCCTCTAACACACCCACACACACACACACACACACACACACACACACCACCATGCACCCGCACGCAGTGGTGATGTCATTAATTACCATCAAAATGAGCATGACAGCAAGCAAGTGTGCGTGCGTCTGCCAGCAAAGCTTTGTGTGAGTGTGTGTGTGTGAGAGAGAGAGGGAGATGTAGGGAACGAGAAAGAAAGAGACCATTGTCCATTCTGAAATAAAGAAATCTCCACTGAAGCATTGTAAATGGAAAAGGCAGAAAAATGGACCAAATTTGGGGATCTTTGAGTGAGAGCTGGGCTGTCACATCTCGTCAGAGCCTCACAAAACCTGATACGCACACATTGCCTTGCCTGGCTACAGAGACACACTGTGGCCCTGTGATTGTGTGCTCTCCTGATGCAATTCAGCCTTTTCCCCATCTCTGTCGTTCAGGAACAGGGATCCTGTTTTCATGAACCCTCTGTGTGTTTGTGTGCATGAGTCCACATGTGTACGTGTGGGATGTTGCACCTCTGTAAGCTTTTTTTGGTCAAGAAGAAACATAATAAAAATGGTAATTTTCAGGTCCTCATTATGGCAGGCATACTTTTACTTTTACTAGTATTTAGGTTTAGATTCAAGGGTAGTGCACTGGGCTTTTCACCAAATCCAATATAAACCCACCTGCATCATTAATAGATGCTCAGAGCATAGAATGTAGATTATAGAGCATGTAAATTTGTTTAAGCAGAGTTTGGTAACTTTAATTTAAAAAAATTGAAACAAATAAATAAATAATATTTCAAAAGAAAATAAATAGAATGAAAATAAAATAAAATTTAGAATAAAAGATTTTTAAATAACAATTCTTTTTTTGTCCCAATATTCACACAGCACTAAATCTGACAGATAATGTGCATTAAAAAAATAAGAATATAGGGACAGGGTTTCAGCAAATATGGCACAAAAGTTGTTTTCATAAAAGCTAACAACTGTAGCATTACGATGGGCTGGAGTGGAGGTTGGAGTCAAACAAACACCAGACTTTGACCCAGGACACAGGTGTTAGCGACATCCGCAATTGTTTCATTGTACCATAACAAAGTAGTTTTGTTGCTCAGACGTAACCGCAAACCAATTCTGAACAATGACCTCTTCTGCATCTAGATAAAATGCAAAAGGCTTCCCTGGCATCATTTCAGTATTTAAGGTCTGGGGCTTCTGCACACAGGCCCTGACACACCAAGCCGACAGTCGGCCGTTGGTCATAGTTGGGCTGCCGGTGAGCGTCTGTTGTGCTAGTTACTACGGTGTGTCCCACACTGTTGGCCCTCGTCAGCCTCTGTCAGCTTCTTTTCCACTGATTCAGCGTGTTGAATCGGCGTTGGAGAGTGCTGAGCCCGTATGTGAATGAAATCACTCTGACTGGCAGTTCGGCTCAGCACACAAGAAGAGAGATGGAATTGAGGAACGTAAACAAAGGGCTAAAGTCAAGTCACTCAAGTCAAGCCAGAGTGAGGTCGAAAAGAACATATTATTATTTTTCTTTAACCATTGAGCTGTTTAGCAGAAACATTTTGGTGGTTTGTGTTATGGTTCACTGGCACACACTAGATATGCTTTGCTCTTTCAACACTGCATTGTATTTTTATTGAGCTAACTGGTAAACAAGCATGAAGACGGTATTCTGGTTTCCCTCTGAATGGCGATTACTAGGGCTTGAATCATCAGTTGGAGACTATAAGTTGACTGAGATAGCTTCAAGTCGAGCAGTCATTTTTTTCTGTGCAGCATAAGTTTTACTGTGGCGTGAGTGCTCTTGACATTCACACTACTCTTTTCAGCTGCAGACATGCAGGCAGCAGCACGGACAGAGAGACAGAGAGAGACCACATCTACAGGGACCACAGGTAAAGAAGGGGTGAATTTACAGCTCACGGCAAGTTAATACAGTGATACAGTCACAGGCTTTTGTTGGCAAAAAATGTTGTGCATGTGCTATTCGTCAGAAGCACTGTTAGCTTGTTTATCATGTGAAGTGGATGCCACTGTCACACTGAACGTCCCCCGGAGCCCAATTAGGTTTTAAAACTTTGTATGGAAAACTAAATGAATAAACAAATACTCAAATCTGATTCAACTGGCATAATTCTGATTTGGGTACAGCCTGAGTATTACAGACGAAAGCCGTCTGCTGGTATGGAGAGTTTTTTCCTTTCACACAGACTCAGAACATGCATGCTGATTGACGGTCGGTTGAAGTGTTTGCGTTGTGTTCATGTGCAGCTTTTTGGCCAAGACAAGGTGAAGTGAGATAACTCAACAGTCAGCCCTTGTCGCTGCTAGTTCTTTGATGTCAGTTTAGTGTGCCTGGGCCTTAATATGCAAAATATGAGGAGCAGGGATGAGATCACATTGGTTAAACCTTAATTTATGGTTTGATGCCGCATTTGGTTCACATTTGATTAATTTCGTATACTTTTTCCGCAAAGAAAATATAATATTCACAGTTTGCCTAATCTGTGTGAAACTCATTACTAAAGCAAATGCCATGCAAGAAGGCAAAAAAAAAAACAAAACAAATGCAATCGTCAAAGTCGTATTTACATTTTAGGTGTGTTGAATGACTCACAATGTCAGCTGTGCATTGAGTAACATTCTCAATCTTGGTCTATGTGTTAACTAGTAAAGATCAAAAGGCAGGAAATCAATCATTCATCAAACTTACATTTTATATATATAAGTTGTCTGATATATACAAACTGGCCACTGTCTGAAATGAGCCACAACTTTACATAGGTAAGCTCCAGTACGTAAAGGAATTCTTCACCAACAAAATAAACCATTTTAATTTAAATTTTTAAAGAAAACTTTGTTTTTCTTGCATGCCTCCATGGAAAATGGCCAAGAAATTGTTTTACTGATTGATTGGGGACCACGTTTAACAACTTTCACACAGACTCTCACACAAAACGTGCAGTAAAACCAAGTCTTATTTATTAAGTAGTCTGCTCAGTGCTTCCCAAACATGCATTTTCATACCAAAAAAAAAAAACTAAACCCCAAAACCCCAAACCTTAACATTGGAGTCTGGCTTTGAAGAGAGCACAGAGATAAGTGTCACTGTCAGTTCCGTTTTGAATAGAAATGTTTTAGAGAAAATGCATGTGGGAAGTACTGCATACATCTGGATAAATGAGAAATGCACATGGATGCGTTGGACTGACCCTCTGACATTCATCCCTAGAACCACTAGCATCGCTAAAACAATTTCAGCTTTGTGTGTTCAAATCATGAATACTTCCAAGCTGAAGCACAGAGATGACCATCCTGAGTGGCCTTTGTCTGGTTTGGCTGAAACACATCTGAGATGTGGCTTGGTTGTTAAAAGTGTAAGGTGAGAATTGAGTGTCCTGCTGTATAACTAGAGACTCCAGGTTTCTCTATACATCTAGTATTTTCTCTAACCTTTATAAAACCTAACTGCCTAACCTTACTGAATCCCAAGAGTTTTTCATATCATTATTGGAAACCGTGTTTGTGTGTGTGTGTGTGTGTGTGTGTGTGTGTGTGTGTGTGTGTGTCAGCTCTGTGTCCTACAATTTTTTTGGCACGACATGGATCATTGTATGGACCTTCATTAGAGATCAGAGTGGGCCTCTCTAAGCTCTGTTTGTGCAGTGAACCAGGCTGTGGACCAAGATTATTGTTGAATGTGCAGCCATGAATGCATGGGATTCCACCTCATCAAAGTTTGCACAGATAATTGCTACTATTTGATCTCCGCTATCTGAAAAGAAACCGTGTTAATTAGAAGCTTTGATTGGGATGTGAAGAGAAAAGAAACAAACGTGTGCTTTGTTGTCTTCCACACATTTCTCCTCTCCGGGGTTTATTTATCTGCAGAGCTGAAAGGTTTTTGTGTCCCAAACTTTGATGAGGTCCTTGTTTCAGGACCAGTCCATGCGCTCCATCCTCCAAGCTCATCAGCCATCCCAGTGAACTAAAACAATGCACTGCATTGAAGACAGAGGTGGAGGGTTGAGAGCTTTACTTATATGTATAATTTGCTGTTTAGCTCTTTAATACCCCATTTTCACCTATACCTATCACCTATATAAATTAGCACATATATGAAGGTTTTTTTTTTCAATACTGGAAAAGATTAGATTATTTTCTCATTGCCAGTAGATCAGAGCTTGTATGCAGTAAATTAGTATGCCTGTCTTTTTTTTGGTGTCTTTTTTACTAGTTTGTTAATTCGCACCATCACAAATATGACATAAAATAATGTTAGTAAACAGTAGAAAGAGGCATGGAGGTCAGTGAAAATATTAGGGTTGTAACCAACTCAGAATTATACCAGCTGAATCAGATTTGCCTGTTCAATACAAACACTGAAGTCCAAACTGGTTCTACAGGACGTTCAGTGTGACAGCAGCATCTACGTCAAAAAGTAAACAAGCCAGTGGTGCTAACGATAGGTCCGAAATGCGCAATTTTTGCCAACACTAGATATCAACAAAAGCCAGAGACTATCGTATTAACTAGCTGTGAGCTGTAAATTCACCATTTCTTCACCTTACAGTGCCGTCTCTCTCTTTCCCTCTGTGCTGCTGCCTGCATGTCTGTAACTGCAAAGAGCAGCGTTAAAGTCAGGAGGACTCACTGTTCAGCAAAATCTGGAGATCAAACCCCCAAGTTTAGGTAACAAAAGCACATGGTTAGGTTTAGTAAAAAACACGGCTTGGTTTTTAAAAAAGTATACTTGTGATATGACATGCCTCTACTGTAGCATGCTACACACGCTAGCATGCCACATAGTTATTAAAATAACTTTTAACAGTTCACTCTGCATGTGTCAGGAGATAAATGCAGGTGACAATGGAAAACTGCAAGTTTCCAGCAGGTGGTGCCGAAATGACACCGGCTTCTCATTTATTCTGTCAGACACATTTCTTTACACCAAGTTTACTTTATTTCACTGTATGTACTCAGTCTATATGTTGGAAGTGACAGTGTGTACGTCTTTCCTTTTATACCTTTGTATATTCACGCAAGGTGACAGGTCTGTGCTGTTTTGCATCCATGATGCTCTCATGTACTGTGTATCCAAATGACTCTGTCATGTGGTTACAGCCACAGTTCATCACTCAACGGCTCCACTGAAGCACCGACCTGCACACAGCTTTTCAAAGCAGATCCTTAAACTTGAGTAAATTGGATGATTTGCTTTTCTAAATGTATTAGTGACTCCAAAGTGGTAATATTTGTTAATGTGAAATCTGTCCAAAAGTAAACAAGGGAAGACTTTTAACCGTTACAACCATGGGCAGATTATGAGAAAATGGGCCCATGCAAAAGGGCCCCACCAACTCTCCTAAATATGACAAAGTCACACAGACTCTCTGCAGGTTTTGCATCTATTTTTAGCTGTTATGCATCTTTTTGTAGTCATTTGGGTGATTTTGGTTAACTGTTATTTTTGGTTTCCTGGATGTTTTCACTACCAGAATATGAACCCTTATACCAGAATCATGTAGCTCATTATGAGGGATGATCTTCAGTGTCAAGCACTTTTTCTTGAAGTGTGAACGCAACAATCTGCTATAAATTAAAAATATAATCGCTAGAAAAAAAAGTCTAATTTGCAAGACAGCAAGCTGTTCTGTTACTTTGAGTTTTCAGGTGATTTTGCTGGTTTTAGATTTGTGATATGGCACCTTTCTGGCACTCGACTTTTTGGGGGGCATCTCTGCAATTTTTTAAACTATCCAGCCGCTTAAAGCCTTTGAAATCTTGCTTGCAATGTGTAAGCCTGTCATGTGTGAATGACGAACTCTCTGAACTCTGAACTGAACTAAATACATCGCTGTAATCTTTTGTCTCTTCCTCTCCTTTCTTAGTGGTCATCTCTTTGAGCTGAATCAGTGCCCTCAGTCTTTCTTTTGGCAACCCCCTTTCTTTCTTGCGTCCATGCTCTATTCTTTCCCTGCCATTTGTCTTTTCCACTTCATCTCTTTCCACTTGATAACAACTTAAGAAAAATATGGAATTGCTTCCCTGCAGTTGTATGCCTGCACGATCCAGCCAAGATGCAGTTTACGTCTAAGTCTGTCCAGACTATGTAGCTGTGACAGTTGACGATGCTTCAGGTATTGATGGTGCTGTAAAGATGCTATAAATTCTAAAGCGTGGACACTTTACACACATCTTCAGCCCGGCAGCACAGAGGATCTATAAAATCAGCACAGTTATGACGTTGAGTAATTGCCAGAAACATTTTTTAGCAGAACATTTTGATGTCACAGGGAAGTTGACCTTTGACCCTTTGGATATAAAATTTTGTCACTTTTTTATCCTATTAGATATTTGTGTGAAATTCTGTTATAATTAACATATTAATTATTCAGTTATGGCAAAAAACATGTTGTGTAAGGTCACAGTGACCTTGACCTTTGACCACCAAAATCTAATTAATTCATTCTTGAGTACAAGTGAACGTTTTATGCCAACTTTAAGAGAAATTATGTTCTTGAGATATCACTTTCACAATAATGAGACAGACGTAAGATCACCGTGACCTTGACTGTTGACCACCAGAGTCTAATCAGTTCATCGTTGAGTCCATGTGGACATTCGTGACGAATTTGAATAAATTCACGTAAGCCTTTCTTGAGATATAAAGTTCATGAGAATGGGACGAATGGGCAGATAACCCACAGATGTAATGCCTCCGGCCATAGCTATCGCCAAGGCATAAAAGTCCGATTGGCGAGGTTTGCATTGCTCAGTGAGGCCCTGAATTTAGCTTTGATTCTGTTGTGTGTGCTGAAACCACGTTCACATGACACACTTGCAGCTGTTACAGTACGCATTCTTTGCTGAATCTGCCAGGTCCAGGTTTATTTTGGCAACTTTCTATGCATTCATTTAAAACAATTTTTTTTATTTTTTTTTTAACTTTTTTGGCACCTTTTAAAATACAAGACAAATGGCACACGTGGCTATAAAACCATACAAAAGTGTGAATGGATAGTGAACAGTTCATAATTGTGGGAAGTAAATGTTTTACAAACGTATACACCCAGATACAGGAGAAAAATGTAAGAATTACAACTATGTTACAGTCCCAGTCCCAATTTGTTTGTGCTTTTTTAAACAGACTCTCTATATATCTGTAAATTACTGAAAATATCAATATTTCACTGTTTTAAGAGGGTTTTTCAGACCCATAAAAGCAGTTTGAGCTGTTTTGCCTACATTACCTCTAGATAATATGTAAATACAGTTCTGCTACTGAAGATGTATTGATGACAGACTCCAGATTAGTGGACATAAAGCTGCTAATGAGCCTCTGATACATTTGAGATAGCCTCAGCCTTGCTTGATCATGATGTTCTTCATCTGTATAATCTTGGCGAGATTTTCCTCTTCTTCTAAATCAAAAGACTGAATAGCAATAAGGAAAAAAAAACATTTTCCTAATTATATAGAATCCGGGCTTATTTAGCTGCTGAAAATGAACTTGTAGTGCCACAGCAGCCCCTTAAATTTGCCAAATAAGGAGCGGTGCTGATGAGGTGAGAAGCGGAGAATGCCTAAAACAAACTGTAGAGGGGCTCCAGCAAAACAGCCAGGGGCTTAAGATATATTAAATTACCATGATTGGGACTTAAGGCATGGTTAAAGCCTGTTTGAGAGGCTGGGGAGCCTCATAGCAGAGCTATTCATGTTGAGGGAGCTGGGTCAATAGGTTGGGGAAGTTCACAGGACCTGATTCTATTCTTATGCAAACGCAGAGTACAAGACCTAAAGCTCACTCAGTTGGAAGATATAAATGACTGGACAATCATCCACAGTCCTCCACAGACACAAACCTGGTCTAGAGCCGCCTGCTCTTCAGTCTTGATGAGGTAGAGAGTTTACTCTGATCATCTTACTTCCTACTCCGACAGTAAAATGCTCACGATGATGTTGAGACCCACTTTCTGGCACTTTTACATGAAAACTCTGACAAAAAAAATAGTATTGAATCCAGTTTTGTCTCTTGTAAAATGTTGCCTGTATGCCATACTGTAGTTTTACGCAGTGTAATGAATTGGATGTCATGATAAGTATGAGTTTATTTACATATAATAACAGCAGATAGTGAAAGCATACTTTGTTCTTTGCAGCACAGCCTGAAAATTAATTTCTCAGCTTTGGTGAGTATTGCGACCACTGCTGACACCTAACACAATAGACAACATCCATCTCCATCTGTAGAACAACAAGCACAGAGTCTGAGCATAATTAAAGGGGGATTTCACCCCAAAATCAAAATTGCATATGCATTGTTATGGGAAATGTGCATCTATTGCTATCTCACCTAGCACCTGTTGAAAATATTTTAGTTTTTATGCAAAAACTGCTAGAAAAACACATCTCTTATCAGCAAAAGAGGAGCGCTCAACAGGCACACTGTACCATAAGGAAACAGTGGTTTTGCTGGCGATGTTTTTCGCACTTTGATTGGTCCTTCACTTTTGTATCCTTGTTTTATGACACTCACAATGTCACAGATGTCATAAGTTTTGAGGAAGCGTGCAGTCAGAATGCCAATGGCACGCTCCCTCCAAACTCATGACATCTGTGTTGTGTTGTGTGATCAAACTGCACATTTTAGAGTAGCCTTTTATTGCAACCATTCCAAGATACACCTGTTTTGTAATGATGCTTTTAAATGACCATCTTTATATGCCGCACTTATTAAATGGATGGATAATCTGGGAAAAGAGGAAGTGAGCAAGAACAAATTTGCCACCAAAATTTGAGAGACCTGTTAGCCTTTTTGTGTGCGCAGAAAAAATATTAGATTATTTCTTTAGTATTTCGTTTAGTGTAAATTAACGATTGCATTGATTAAAAATAATGTTTGTGATCTTCAGTGATTGAAGATAATGTTGCATTAAGACATCTCTGTGATTTAAACACTGCATAGCTCCCCTAGAAATGCTTTTTCATGATTTTAGTTTATAGGAATTATGCTAATAAATACATACATTTATGTATATTATCTCACTTAAAAAGAGAGGCAAAAACTGACCGTGACCTTTGATGTGGCCCTTGCGGACACTTACACATCCCTTTTTCACAGAGTCATTCTTTTTTCTGTCTTAATTTCTGTGAGATATGCTGAAATAAGATATTCTCCTAACAGAGGCTGTAAATACAGACCTGCATGCTGCTGGGGCTTTATTTAGTAACGCTGGTAAGGTGTAACAACCTAATCTATGTGACGCATCAAAGGAACGCACACGTGTCTGTCAGCTTGTGCCGGGTCAAGTTGCGTCCCTGGAGAGTGAAAGGTCATGACCTCCGCTGCCCAGCAGCAGACTGACACTCCGCGGACACAAGGCTGTCACACTGTGGGAGACAGTTTACTAATCTACAGCTCAACACCACAGACAGGCTGCATGTAGGCTGCACGTCTCAATAGTTTACTGAAGACAGCTGCTTTTATGATACAATTACACCAGCTTACATCGCTTCTCTTTCATTATGGGTGAATGACTGGAGTCCTTGTGAAGATTCAATAAACTATTTATGTATTTACATATTTCCATTATTATCCTTTAAATTCTTACACTTACAGAGAAATATTACTGGATTTGTTGAGACACTGGACTAAACTTGAGCAAATTACTTGACTTTCAACCCACAATTGAGGGTTTTTGAACCCATTTTAAAACCCCTTAGGAGAGATACAGTAAACTGTTTGCCCAGTTTGGCAGAGAAATTACATCCACCAAGTGTGAATGAAGAGTTTACGTTTACTTTTCGTTTATTCATTTACTCCTTCATCACTGTGGTCTTTGTCATTTGTTTCAGCCAAGGCCTTTTTATCTGTTCACTGATTTATTTGTTTTGTTTATTGTTCTGAGATTTTAAAGAGAGAGATGAAAGAATGAAAGAAAATCACTTCCTGAGTACTTTCACTGTAGTTTTTGTGAAAAGGTAGTATATAGCCTTTATATGGGAGATTTATATGTAAACAGCCCTATGATGCAAACAATATCAGGGTTCCCACACATTCAAAGACCAATAATCAGCTGTCCACCATTCACAGTGTATAACACGAACATTGATCCATCTCAAAAATATTGACATAGCATAGTGATGGAAACTTTTGAATTCATGATTTTGCATGTTAAATCAAACTGCCAAATTATGTTTCTCTCATTCAAAGATGTCAAATTCAAATTTTATTTAAACAAAATACCAACTGGCTAGCATACATGGAGAGAGAGACAGCGCAGGGAGAAATTGAAGAAAATATGTGATGGTGAACAAAACATAAGCCATTGGCGCATGTTAGAGCTACGTTCAAATGCTACAGAAAATGAATCAGCCGTTATGTTACATTACATGAAACGCTACCCATGCAAGAATACTCTAACAATTATTTTATTACACACAACAAAAGTCCATGAATTTTCCAAAACTTTCAAGGAATTTACTAATCCATGACTTTACCAGGCCTGGAAAATAAGATTTTGAAATTCCATGTCTTTTCCAGGTTTTCCATGGCCACACAACCCTGCAATATGCAGCTTTATTGAAGACTGTCTCAAAACGTGCAGTGCTTGTTTGTCACTGTCTCTTTCCAAGGTGCTGACACACAGCAGCCTTTCTGAACTGTTTCAGCACAGTAAATAAAAACACAGTTTCTTCTTCTAAATTTTATTGAGGAAAAAGCAAAACATGTCATTCAGCCCTCATGCCATAATGCCATCTGAATAAAGAGTAAATGAATGAAAACAGCAATCGTTCCACATTTTGATTTTTAAATGCCTTAAAAGATCCTCTAAATACAAATAAAATCACAAATAATTAACTACAAAGACAAAAAGTCAATATTGCTTTGACAAGAGAACGTTGGGTCATAAATCAAATATCACATTTTGGTTAAAATCCATCCACATTTTTACAAACTTTTCAGAAAATGATTCTCAAATAACAAATACATGATGTTCAAGTATCATTATATTCAGAGAATATGCATTTTTTATAGTTTCAAATCTAGTGTGAGACTATTTCTATTTATGAATTGTGTCTAAAACTGTGTTTGCAGCCAGAGACAAAACCACATGTATCGATTGGCCGGCAAATCCATGTGATTAACACAGTGACGTAAGCTCTGAAGATTCTCCACAGCATGGCAGCATCAGCATGATTGTGGTCATTTTCTAAAAGAAAACAAAAGAAAAAGACAAAAACATAAATTATAAGAACCAGCTCACCATTTAAAATTTTTGTACAGGTTTACTCTGATAATATGGCATCCCCTCTGATACATTTACACATTTCTTAAAGTGGTTGCATCATCTCAGCACATGTATGCTTGTCTAAGGGGAGATCACTCCTGCAGCCACGCCGCTTCCAGATTTCATCCATATATATATATATATATATATATATATATAAGTAGATTCCTGGACAATTTAATCCCACTGGGAGACATGGCAAGACCTTTTCTTTGCCAATTGTCACCCTCTCTCTTATTCAAACCTCCTCTTTCTGCCTGCAGCTCCACAATGCACGATCGTGCTTGCTTTATTTTCATGTTCTCTCATATCTTTACTGCCACCCCCGAGCCCCTCAGACAGCATGCAGTTTATGCAAATCATCAGCCTTTCTTGCTCAAAGTTGAATGAGACCTCAACAAACTCTATCACCCCTCACTCACTCACTCACTCGCACGCACACGCACACACACACACACACACACACACACACACACACACAGTTTGAAAGTGAACTTGTCCTTGCCACCATTTGTGTAATTTCAGTTTTTGTTTTTAATTAGAAATTCTTTACTTGATTACTCAATACAGGTGGGCTTAATGAAGTGAGGTGTAGCTCTGAGAGAAGAGCAACACATAAAAGTGTGTGTGTATGTATGTGTGTGTGTGAGTGTGTGTGTGTGTGTGTGTGTGAGTGAGAGAGAGGATGATGAATGTGAAATTCTTGGTGTTCCCAGGGTCTGGGTGGTGTTTGAAAGGCCTGAGTGGGGGGTTATAGGGGGGGTCCTGTGCCCAGCTGTTGGGGGGAACCTGAGTCTCTCTCTCTCTCACTCTCTGACAGGCTGTCCTTTTCACCAGCGCATTGCCAGGCCGTTCAGCCCGCTGCCATAACAACGCCACAGCCCCTCTGTCATAGAAACGCCATGCAGTGACTGCAGAGCACGGGGGGAGGGGGGAGGAGAGAGGAGGAGTTTTGGGGGGGAGGTCTGACACAAGTGAATGAAGAGTCGAGACATTTCTACCTCTGTGAACTTGAACTTGACTGACAGTCTGAGCGACTGGCGGGGAAGAATGGAAATCCAGTCCTTAGAGGTTTTCTGTGATTTAGTTCCCACAATACTTTTATATGTGGTTAAATATTTGCTGTATAAATCTGTTCTCTCTAGAAGTTTAGAGAAAAAGTAGTTTGGGTTATTATGAGCGGTATGGTATGAAAGAGTAGAGATCAGATTCGATTTGGTGCATGTGTGTTTCGTGAGTCTGACTATATTTCTGACAGAAGGCCCTGAGGACAACCTTTTTCCATGTGCCTGTATAAATCATGAAGTTTCATCAAGTTTTTTAGTCAAATGCATAAAAATAAAGCATTTTATTGCAGTCACATTACTATAAATCATCTTGTTACAGTGAAATTAAGAAATAATCCAGATAATAAAATGATACTAATCTTTATCAACACAGAAATATCAAAACTTCTACAACTCATGATGGTAATAATAATAATAACAGGAGGAATGAGAATAGTCTTTTTCTTCATCTTACATTATTGCACATCTAACACTACTGTCATAAACTTTAAAACTTATATTACTACTTATTATTATTGGTATTTGTGCACATAAAAATTATCTTTAGATTTTTCAAATAATCTTTTAAGACAGTTGATGAGGACTCAATAACAATAAGGCTAATATTTTCAACATCCAGTTTTTATATCCATCTATCTGCCTCAGGGTCAGTGTGATGTGCCCGTTCGCTCCAGCCTAAACCCTATGAATGGTGACTGGTCCACATCGGGGGTCTTAGCTGCTCAGACCCACTCGACCATGGGAAAAAAGGGAGCTGTGAAAGGTCCCCTGTCGCTGTTACAAAGCCAAGAACAAGCCATAGCAGGATAATCGCGTTTATCCCCAGATTAAGACAGGATCGCAGCTGCAGTATCCTAGTGGGGGGACTGGGGGCTGTTGGGACGTCAAAACACACAATGTCGTGCCTTCAGGAGAGCTTAAAGTCATTCTGCGCAGGTTCAGGTACTGAGATATGAGGCTGTTTGGACCCGGATGCCTTCATGCATCGTTCCTGTATACTGTAAAACCATGGCTTTGTTCTGGTGAGCGCGAGGTCTCGCAGCAGAAAACAAAATGGCTCGTACAAAGGGTGAGACCTGACATTGTACGCATCATTCTTACATCACTCTTGCTATAATTGTGATCTGCGTATCGAACCATCTCCTTCTTTGCTTAAATGCCAGTCTCAGCCTCTGTCACATAGCAACACATCATCTAACTCCCCCAACACACACACACACACACACACACACACACACACACACACACACACACACACACACACACACACACACACACACACACACACACACTCCAATGAAGACGTGCATATTCATGAGTCCCAATGTTTTCTGCTGCCAGTTCTAGTATTTCTGTATCCCCCTGCGGCATTTAAAAAAAACAACCTAGAATACGGCTTGAGAATATATATAATAAACTGCACTGTATGTACATAGTACAGCCTCGTTTAATCACAATATCGCTGTAATCCTGAGCAACTACTGCTGGCACGTCTTGCCATCGCACCTCCTGATTTGAACACTAGATGTCACTACCTCACCTGATTGATTAGTAGTCGATAAAATCATTTACCTCAGTATGCATGGCGGCGGACCTGAAAAGACGGAAGATAGACAAATACTTTGCACAACAGTAAACTACTGTTAAGTCAGACATTAAACTGTTTAGTAGTGTTGCAAAGTTGTTTTGATAAGAAATTAATATTCTATGGTAAATGGGTTTTTCTGGTCTAGAAACACTGATTTTCTTGCAGTGTGTGCATTTACTATTGTTTGACCTGTGACTCCTTATATTTTTCTGTATATGGCCTACAATCAGAAAAGTCTGGCCAACCGTGCTGTAGTACATTTTACTGTCTTTTTATTGAAGTTTTAAAATGCTACTAAATCGGGTTCTCTTAAATGTCTGTGTGATTGGTACAGATGTCGTAACAGAAATCAATAACAGATAGTAGCTTTTACTCAGACCACCCTTACTTGCATAATTCAGTAAAAGTATTCATTCAGGATTATTTTACCCTTAGTAACAAAATTGAAAGAATATGCAGTTGTTTTGTAGGCCTTTGTCATTTATAGTTTGTTTTATTTTATTTATGTTTATATATATTCATTTATTTATTGTCTCCTCGTGCATTTCCAATGTTGGGTATAATTAGTGTATTTTGTTTTGATTTGTTATTATTATTATTGTTATTAGTAGTAGTAGTAGTAGTAGTAGTAGTTGTTGTAGTAGTAGTAGTAGTAGTAGTAGTAGTAGTAGTAGTAGTAGTAATTTATTAGTTGGTTATTTTGCTAGGGTTCTTTTTGTAAATATTTGGACAGGTGTCTGATGTGTTGGTTGTTTATGAATTGTAGTTTTGAAAATTGTTCATATTGTGCAGAGAACTTTGCTCCATTGAGGTACCTCTGCTATTATTACTCAAGCAGGATACACATCTGACTCGAGCATCAGTTCTGGCATAAGACCACACACACCCATACACTGATCGTGAGAGAGTCACTCAGACGTAAAGAGGCAGGAAGACAATGGGACAACTTTTCCAGGAGACACTCTCATGGCTGCTGTGCTAATGCAAGCATCTGCCACTGTCTGGTCTGACGCGACGTTCCACTGCCTGGGGTTTACTGCAGCGCCCTCTCACATATATACAGCGTTGGGAAAAAGAAGTGGCGGACCTTTGTCAAGTGCTCCTTTCACAAAGCAGCCATTGTGGAGAGAAGCCAGGATCAGAATGATAATGTGGACACTGGCGACTGTTTACCAACAGGTCTCCTGCAGCTGCAGCGCTCAGCACCAACATGCAGCGTCTGAGAGGGCTGCACTGTGTTTGTGCATGAGAGAAAATACAACACCTAGACTTTAAATGTGTACAGGTGTATGTTAGGTGTTTGTGCTTGTCCATGAATGTCTCAGAAATCTAAGAAGAATAAAATATAATTTTTGGGAATTCCTTCAAACTGTAAAGAAAATCTAATTTGCAATTTAGAACAGCCTTGTTATGGACAACAGTTATTGCGCATTGAGGCTGAAGGCCAAAGAGAACGAGCAACTATTATCAATTCTATTCTGTTAATCTATAAAATAAAGTGAGTCATCCACACACTGAAATGTTTAAATCCAACGGTAAACCCATTTTTAAATGAGCTAATCAGGCAGATTTACACATGTGCACTGTGTTGGTAGTCTCACAGCGTTTTGCTGTATGAGCTCACATTATCACCCAGCTTCACACCTGCCCCTCCCCCAAGCTGCTTGTCTAATTACAGCCTGGTGTCTAATAAAGGAACAGTACCCCTTTTATTTTTCAAGCCGTTGTGCCGACAGTTGAAGCCAGTACTTGGCTTTGTTTTGATAAGAAAACAGAAACCTTAAACACAGATTATTACAGAAAACTCAGATGGCACAAGGAAAACAACTACCCAACAGATCTGTAAGTCTGAATATAAAATACTGGAGTGTATTCTATGTGCTTTGACTGTATTGAACACAATAGTCTTATAATGGCACCATATTGTCTGTGTCTGTGTGCTAGGACTGGCATGATATCAGATTTTCACTAAACACTTATCATGGCGAATAGAGTTCACGATTACGATCGTGATATGTATATAGAATTTGACACACACATAAAAAGTAATTAATCGTTGTCTTTATTTATATAATAAATATTTATATATATTTATCTCAGTAATGTGACCCCACTAATTAGTTTCTTATTTATAAATATATTCATAGATATTTTATAGTTTTTTTATTATTCCTATTTTATGTAAAAAAAAAAAAAAAATTATCTAGTTTTGGTTTATCATGTGTATTGCCTTTTGGCAAATAATTTTCACTCAAAATACAAATGTAGGGACGCGGCGATAACTGTACAAAAGCTTACAAAAAGAGCAATTTCACTTAACTGATAGTGAAGAGGCAGTGCGATGGTGTTTGGGAGGGAGACAAAGCAGGAGTGGAAAGTAACAAACTATTGAAGGGGCTGATTATTCACACGATATCAAATGTGTATTAATAACATGTCAATATTTTATTTTAAATATCACTGTAATCATACCGGTATATTGTGACGCCTCTACTTTGTGCAGCATTTGATCAGCTGAGGACAATTATGAGGACAATTTCTTAAAATACTAAAGTTTAAGGGACTAAGCTGGATTTTTTTTAAAGCAATTTTTAGGAAAATTGCATTTTACAATTAAAAATGAACGAATTGTGGGGTTTGTAGGCAGTTTTAAGTATTTTAAAAACCAGATTAAAAACTTTCAATGTTTTAACCTTTAAACTATTTCCCCACCAGAAATTAAATAAAGGCACCTTTTAAAGCAACTTTCTTTTTTTTCTTCAGGTTTTTAGAAAATTAACAGTTAGGAAATCATTTAGGTGTCTGGTCAAAATTTTGGGGGCAGGTGAGCATTGGGGGGGCTTGGACTAGTGACTTTAGTATTTCTTTTTTACAGCCCTGGTTGTGGCTACTTCGTTATGTGTTTTTATTTATAGACATTTTTTCCCGTTTTTTATGCAGACCTCTTTGGCAGAGCGTTTTAAAAGATATTATGAGTTCAGCTTAGGTTTAAGGGCGAATCAGCACCTTTATAAAAACGATTAATGACAAGAATTGACTGTCCATTTTCTTTGTCCGTAATTTAAATATTCATATTGGTCTTGTTCTCCAGACAGGCAGATAAGAGCGGAGGTGCTGCTGCGCCTTTAAATACTCTCTCTGCTCCCCTCGTTTCTATGCAATTATGTTAATATGCAGAGCTTGTCTGGCTCCTATTCATTATCGGCTGGAGTTGCGTGATTGTTTCCTTTATTTTCCATCTTTGTAAGGCCACTCTTGTTTTTTTCTGTCTTTTTTTTTTTTAGGCAGGCCCGCTTTATCCCGCAGTAATGGTTTGGCGGAGGGACCATCAGAGAGCGCTCATGTCGGATAAAGACTTTCGGCAGGACGCGTTTCTGCTCGCAGCTTCAGTCTCTGTTTCAGCCGCTCTGTGAGTAACTTATCTCTGGGCTCTGTTTGTAAAATAACCCAGGTGAAACGTAAAACAGCCCAGGTTTTTGATGATACTTATTTAACTGTATTAAACCGTAAAGTCCAGGTGACACAAGCAAGCCCGCTAATGAAAATACATTTCCATATGCAGATTTTTTTTGGAGGTCAGACCACAGTTTGAAATATAAGTGAAAGAGGGAATATTACATATGTATTTTGCTCTATTAGAAATCTTTATTAATCATCTCTTAATGTATGACTTTTTTTGAAAGGGGCTATTATGAAATTATAGGCCTTCTTCTCCACTCTCACTTCGATACAGTAATTCGCGTTGATTGACTCATTAACGAAAAACGCCATCATTGTTGCCTCCTCTGATTTATTCATTCCTGCGCTTTAATGGAGATTTGTGATGAAAAAATATTTCCATGTTCATTGTTCACGGGCTGCATCTCTACCCATTACACGTACAAGACAGATAGACAATAATTAACACATTAATTAACACAGGCTGGTGGTCTGTGAGATTTTACCAAAGCAGATCTATTGACTAAAGGCCTGTTATTTAGGCCTGTAATTTCCTGTCAAAAAAAAAAAAAAAAAAAGAGGGCACGTTAGGTAAAAGTTTCATATAAGGCCCATATTTAAGGCCTATTAAGGCTCATTTTTCTACTATATTTTTAAATAAATAAAATGAAAATAATTTCAGTGAATGTAATATTTTTTGGACTATTGACTTAAAAATGGCATCTCCCTTTAAAGGATCAAATAAACAGATTATACACAAAACCAAATGAAAGCATTCAGTGTTACCTATTTGAATTTTTAACTCCTTACATTTTCTTTTCTATTTAATTTACTTTACTTTTTTGCCCATGTTTATGTGGGAGGAGACCACTATAACAGGATGTGGCCACACTGATGTAAATGAATCAGGTGATTGCAGTTCGATCTTATCAGTTTTAAATGACCTTAAAATGTCCAAATTTATGTGAAAGTGGGCCTTTTCTTTTCTCTTTAAATCTGTCGCGCTTTCTTTAAAATAAGCAACAATTACTTGAACGTGCAGACTGTACACCATCAGAACAAAGTGTGTGTGTTGCTGTAAGAGTGGCATTCAAAATGAAAAACACTCACTGGTGTGCCCTCGTGCAGGATATCCATGAGAAATAGGAAATATGAAGACACTCTGTGGTGTTGCTGGTGTTACATTACATTTTAATGTTTTTACTAATTGGTTTATCATATATAAGATATATATGATTTTTATTTTTTTTTGTGTGTGTATTGTTTGGACCCAAAATAACTATCTAACTAACTCACTAGAAGCTGAATCTGGGTTTTATTATGCGAGGCAGTTTTTGATAGGAGCTGTCTAATATTTGCTCCTCAAAGGTCAAGTGTGCTACAATGTGTTGTTTCTCTCAGCTTCACTTAATCAGACTTATTATTATTTCCCCAGCGGTGACATTAGTGGGAGATGTCAGGTGAATAGGAACAACAACTTTAATGAAATGCCATGAGATGGTCAGCCAGCAGATCACTGATTCATTCATTCACTGTTCAGTCACAGTATAGCAGTTACACGTACACCGACTCATTGAACGATCTTAAAAAGGGCTCAGAAACGTGACCTCACTAATTACATCTCTTAGTTAGTGAGATCACACCAGAGAGGAGACGTGCAGTAAAACCTGAGACAGGAGGACTTAAAGACCGTGCTGATTATGGTCTGACAGACAGCTAACGAATTACAGCGGCCCCGCTATGTGCCAACACAACCATTTTAGAGGCAGCAGGGAGACGCCGTCAAGATGGCTTCCATACAGACAACATGATGTTCTGACAGTGAAGGAGGCCGAACTCTATAACCTGCACAGTCTGACATGTGTCCTCACCACAGGACAAGTCCTTTCTTTCAGAGTAAGGACATCACAGCGGTGGCCAAGTAGATTCAGGACAATGTTTTAGTTTTCTTTTGCATTTCCAACAACTGGTGCAAAAATTTATGGCATTAAATAACTACTGCCATCTGTACATCAAATAATACCCAAAAATACAGTTAAGAAAATATTTGGGTAATTCAAAATGAAATGATGCATTTTTTATGATTTAAAAAAGAAAAGTTGCAGTAATAAAAATGAAGCCCTTTTACACCAGCAAAAAGGGATGTTTAGATTCACGGACACAGGCTGACATTTTCCTCTCTTGCCCATGGCTCGACAGTTTTGGAAAGACTAAATTGTGAAACAGGTTCTTCATTTTTTTATCATGTATTTTATTTTATTGCTAATATGCAAGACAGGGGTTAAGGAAGAAATGTCTGTGGGGGTTTTCACAGTAAGAATAGTGGATGTTTAAAATATACAGTCTGGTTGACAATCAATGCAAAATAAATTGTGAATCTCAGTGATGATATGAAACATACAAAGTTACACAAATGAAGCCACATGTATCATGTGTCTGTATCTTCACTTTACATCATTTACAGCAGTGTGCTTAAAGGCAGCAAAAAATCCTGTTTAGATACATTTATTTAAATAACAGTAGGATTAAATAACATTTTAAGACTTTGATAACATAAAGAATAATTAATAATTTTATAAAGGAATTTATGAGCATTATTATAGTTATATTGTAAGTTATATCATCTGAAGTGTTTGAGTTTATCAAATCAATAGTGAAACTGGGCTATTAGTTAATACAATTTGTTAAATATATCCATAAAATACATTTCAAAGAAATGGTACCAGGTATCAAAACTCGAAAAGAAGTGTGGAGCAGCAAGTGTCTGTGTGTCTGAAAACATTACAGCAGAGAGACTCTTTTAGGATTTTTAACATATGCAGTATTTGCTCTGTATTTATTTATTTATTTACTTTCCAGTAATAACTCCTATGTTCCCAGTAGTCTCAAATGTCAGAAAACCTTCTACAGAAAGTTAGCTCTGTCTTCTGAAACGTGAAATTTCACAGAAAGAGAAAAGGGGAACATAGTATAAATTACAGAGCTTATAATGACATAAAATATAAAATATATGTGTGTGGTTTGTCTAAGTGGTGTAATAATTAAACACAGAATGTGTGATAACTACTGTTATTTAAAAGGCTCAACAAAATACCAACAAATTAAAGTAATTGGAATGAGGTATTCACATCAACAAGCCAACAGCTCTAACTGTGTTCAGGACTGTTTCAGAAACTGAAAGTAAAAAGACATATGTGTTTTTGATCTATGATTGCCAGCAACTAATGCTAGAAAACTGATCATGCCTAAACAATTTCTCAAAGTTTTTTTTTAAAATAAAACTAACAGTCCCATATCCAAAGATGTTCAATTTTCTATAACAGCAAATCCTCACAAATGAGAAGCTGGAACTGAAATGTTTTGTCTGGAAAATCCCTTCAAACAGTTGCTTATTGTTTTTCTGTGGATCGTCTAAATCTGCTTATCGACTAATTGTCTCAGCTTTGTGTGTTATTTGCATGTTCAGATGAATCAAACTACTCAGTGTGTTGATAACCCACCTGAAAAGACATGGTGTCCTCTTGTGTCTGTGTTTCTCTTTTTGTTTATTGTCATTAATGCAGGAAGCTGAGTGTTTGGAGGTCATTCCTACTTTCGGTTATCTAGCTTTATGATGGATGATTAACACTCATACAGCTAGATAACCAAAGACAGGAACAGGCTCCATTGTTTGCTCTAACAGCAAAAGGTAAGTGTGAACCTGGGAACAAAAAAATGGAAAAAAAATGAGTTAATGCTTGCTAAATTGAACACAGCAGGGCTTCGACTAACAATTTTGATTTAAAAACTGAAATACGTTTATCTTAATATTTTCTTCCATATTTTTCCCCAAAACCAAACGAAACAAGTTTTTGAAGCCTTTCTATCAAATAGTTTTTTTTCCATCAAAATACACAATAACATATATAATCTCCCGGGCCGTCAAAGACAGACGTCAAGTCTTCATAAGGTAATTGTAACTTATTCAAATTTACGGCAAATAAAAAAAGTGAGGATGAGTCACAAACTTCACAGTATGGAGCTGTTAAGTAGCATCTTGTACTACATTGTATATTGCCACTTTAAATTATATAACCTCGGTCACCGGTCTCTACGCTGTTACCCTAACTTTTCAAAATGTTCCCCCCAAAAAATCACCCCGTTCACCCCCACAAAACAGGGCTTTACCCTGTTATAAAGCTCCACATAATATTTTTTCATCAAAGATCAACCTCTAGAGTAAGCTGCGGAGACATATATATCTAATTTTTGGATATTAGTCTTGTATTAAATGTTTTTCATAATTTTAAACAATAATCCTGTTTTTCATTTCTTGCCATTACAGTACTGTGTTGCTTTAAGGTATCCAACAGTGTACCTGTAAAAAATACTTAGTGGAAATTGCTCTGCTGCAATACCATAATTAATACTTTATTATGACACTCACTGAGATTCTGAAGGAGCACTTTTCTACATTTAAATATATATTTTTTTCCTAAATACGATTTGTTACATTTCTTACATTTGAATTATCCAGTAATCTTATTAATATTTAGATTATAACATAACCTCAAAATAACCTCATGATGAACTTACGCTTTCCTTAGTAAGTGCGTCTGACGTCAGTCGTTTTAATTGGGGAGTAAATGCACTGACAAGGCATGCGTCACTTTCTTTGTACATCCAGGAGAAAACTCTCACACACATTACTACAATTATCATAGCCTTTGTGAATTAACATAATCCATTCAAAAGACAACAGAGTCGGGACTGTGTCTATAGTCCATTTTAGACAAGCAGGTCCCATTAATAAAACTGCAGGTTTGAAGTTGCTGTTATTGACTCAATCTGGAGGGTTTGTGGGCGCTTTTGGTTAAACAGGCCTGTAGCTTCATTGTTACAATAAACAGCCTCATGTTGACTTTGATAAACAAACAATATCTTATATATTTACTTCATGTGAGATTTTAACAAGAAAAATAATGTAATGTAGACATAATAAAAACACTGACTGCTGGTTGTGACTTTGACCATGAACCCAATTTGAAACATTAGACTTGAATACAAGAAATGATTGCAGACTGTCTATAAAACCCTTTTCAATATGTCAGATGTCAGGCAATGCACGTGCAGACTGAGAATAAGATGTATCAATTTGAAACACGCCTGTAGGTGATACTAACAGGTCTGGTTTGTGGAAACTACTCAAGACCATTGATTTCAAAAGACTTACTTTCACATCGCGCCTCCTGCATCCATGGACACTAAAACATCCACATGTGGTGATGAGGACGGTCGGTATCATCTTTCAGGCTCCAGATGTGCAGGACGCACGTGCAGCCTCGCTGTGACAAACAGGTGAGCGCGTGGATCAGATCAATAAATCCCACACCATCTGCCGAGGCTGGGTGTCCGCGTCGGGCTGTGGGTGAGGTATCCTTGTTGAATTGTGTGTTTGTATCCGTCATCAGGAGGTTTTTTGGGTGTTTTTTTTTTTTTTTGCCGGGTCCGTGCACGCACGAGCAGATGAGAGCAGAGATGTGGGACGGCCTTTCATCTGCAGTGTGAGCGTGTGTCTCCCTTCAGCCCGAGGTCCTGAGGGGTCTTGAGGCTGCGCTGTGTCCCCTGACGGAGCCTCCACTGAGCTCCTCTCACCTCCTCGCTGCCTTTTTTCTAAACGCCCCCCCCCCCCCGGCTGTGGTGACGTCACGCCGACGGCAAGTTGACAACCAATCACATGGTCTCCTCGTGTGTGAATGTGATGTTCACATGTAGCCTGGCTTGGATCGTTTTAACTCTGGGTCTGTGGGAAATAGGAAGTTAAATGTAAATATATTAGATTTTTTTTTTTACAGTTTTATTATATTTAGACATTAAAAAGTAAATCCAGCAAAAGTTAATGAACTCATTTTTTGGAGCCTGCATGCACATTTTGTCTCAACTGTAAAAAGCAATAGCTGATGAGTTGACGTCTATTCCCTGGTAATTAAAGCCAAGATATACAATTTGAAAGCATCTGACTTTGGCGCCCCTCAGTGGAAGTAAAATTAAAGACACTGTGGCAGACAACAATGCAAAGTCTGATTTAGTGTTGGATGTATCTGCAAGGTCAAACATGTTGACATGTGACAGTTAGGCCTACACAACTTTGGTTGGATTTTCAAGCAAATTGCCAAAATAACTGTTGGCAATGTATGTTACTGCAAACCACAGATGCATTACATTTCTAGGGTATTATGTAGTAGTTATGTTGAACATTTTTTTTATGTTGCTTCTTTTTTTATAACAACAACAAAAAAAGAATCATCAGACATCAAACTCACATACACTACACTTTTTTAAAATTGACAAAACCATACATATAAATAAACAAATTGAAAAAACAACAACATGCAGACATACACATAAACAAATAAAGAAGACAATGTAAACAAAGTAAAATAAAGAATAGTATAAAAAAGTGTTGTAGCTGGTCACCAGAGGTAGTTACAGTAGTGTTGCGTGATATAACCAAACAACTGCATCACATTTCTTAGATATTTGGCAGTATCACAGTGTATTTCTATAGCAGCGTATAGCATGCGTCATCGCCAGGACACACACATTTACAAAACATTCTGAAGTCACCTTGTATATAATAAAAGCCACGTATGCTGTATGCCCTGCTCGCACCCACAAAACAGCTGCAGAGTGCACTGCAGACAGCCTTCATGTTTCAGTAATGCTATGGTTAATGTGTGGTTAGGTTTAGGCACAAAAACCACTTGGTTGTGTTTAGGAAAAGATTATGTTTTGGCTTAAATGTCCAATGTGTAGAATTTAGGGGGATGTATTGGCAGAAATGGAATATGATGTAAAAAGAAGCCTATTTGTTCTTTGAGGTGTAATCATCTGAAAATATGAATTGTTGTCTTTTCCTTAAAATTAAAGAAAAATTAACAATTAAAATGAGCTGTTTATATCTCTATAGGAAGCTGGTCCTCGTCTACGAAGATCGTCATTTTGCACCACCATGTTTATGCAGTAACCTAAGAGAGAAATGAAAGACCAGGAGAGAAAGAGACTTCTGAGAGTTATTCAGCTCCGTGTAAAAACCTGCTGAATGTCTGGATATGGAATAAGGTAAGCACGCACTAAATAACCAGAAATAAATAGGTGAGCACAGATTAGCAAGTGCAGGGCTAGAGGCCTGTCTCCAAAATGCTGAAAAGTGTCTGAGAAAAACTGATTTGGAATGTCAAACTGTTTTATTAATTCTTTGACTATTTAAAATCCAGTGGGTCCATTTATTTTGGAGAGGAGGAGACCTTTGTGGATATTTCGGCTCCCGGTAAATACCTCCTGAACAATGAACACTGAAGGAATCAGATCCGGGAGAAGTTTCAGCTGGGTGCAATCTGCAATGCTCACCACTAGATGTCACTAAATCCCCCTAAATTTTACTCACCTTTGGTCTCACAATACCAACCAGAAACACAGCGATATCTTTATAAAAAATAAATCACTTTTCATGGCACATTCACCAGTAGAAACACAGTGACTGGTTGCTAAATAAGACCCATGTTTAGTGGTTAAAAAGCTGTTGGATATGCGCCAATGATTTGCTACAAAACAACCCTTTTTATTGTCCGTGTAGGTTCTCAGTCATCCAGGTCACTGTAATCCGAGGTTTCCTTTAAAGTGGCAACTTGACTTGTTGACGTTTCTTGAAGATGTTTCGCCTCTTCTCCAAAAGTCTTCTTCAGTTCTGAAGAAAATCCTAGCACCAGGCCTGTTTTTGAGCTAGAATGAGGTGACTAACTGATATTACAGAATTTCATACTGGACCATTGTTAGATTTTTCTTTTACAAGGTCTTGTTTTTAATTTATTGAATCGTTTTTGTGGAATCGATAAGTACCCTTTGAACTTAATTCAGTGACTTTATTGCTCACTTTTTCACCAAAACCAGCAACAAGGCTTGAACTTCCCCTTAATCTGGTTTGTTTTTAAAGGGGTAAAGAATACAAGTTTCAGTCTGGAGGAGATAAAACCCAAAAAGTCTTACTTGAGTTTGACTCATGGAGCTGTTTTCAGAGATATCAAAGACTCGTGTGAAACCCTGAGGATTTACCGCCCTCTGCTGCTCACATTGTGTCCACACTGTGGACAGTTTCACTTGTGTGCAGAAGGACAGATATATTGAGCTCTTGTTCATGAAATGAAGAGTCAAGATCAGTCAAATGGTGCTCTGTGTAAATGCAGATCAGATGGCTTTCTCATTTCTTGTGGGGTATAATCATCCTGGAATTACAGTTCCTATAATTTGGGGTTTTTTTTTATGTAACCAGAAAATAGGCCATGACATTGCCATGGAGTCAGTAAATTAGCTGTAGCGGCAAATTTGTTTTTGTTTTGTTTTTTGTTTGTTTTTTTAAAATTTTGTTTACATTTTGACAAATTGACATCATTAAAAGTATGCCGAGTTAGCTATTAGCAGTTACTTTTTCCAACATACTCATTAATGTACAGACATCTGTCACTGGATTAATTTGAAAATGACGAAAACTGAAAAACTTCTCAATTCTCAATTATGTTCTGTAGTTATAAGGAGCATATTTTTTTGTTCACATAGATTTGTAATATATTTTTTTTGCCTTATCAACTGCAATTTAACAACATAGCGCTCTTCATTCTCAGACACAGCAAAAAAAAAAATAAATGAATTAACAATTAGAATAATACATTAAATGAAAGCAAACACCACTCATGCTAAAATAACTTTTCAAGAGGCCTTAAGGAGCACCTTTTCAATGATTTGTAAGCAAATATATGGAAGATTATGGATGGACATAATAATTACGATCATAATTATAATAATAAATATAGCCATCAAATTCAAGCCCTTTATTGTTACCAGAAGGAAGCCGCTCATTGCCAAAATCAGTGCCACAGAGGGCAGAAAGCAGGTTTGAGGCTTCACAAAGCTGAGTGAAGTTACAACAGCTGGTTTAATTTTATCCAAACACGGAGTGAGACCAGTCACACGATTCTCTCCGGGGTCTGCGGCTTCCTCTCACAGTCCAAAGACATGCAGGTCAGGTGGATTGGTGACTCTGTCTGTCTATACGTATGTATCAGCCCTGCAATAGTCTGGTGACCTGTCTACTGTGTACCTCGCCTTCTGCCTCCTGATGACAGCTGGGATTGGCTCCAGCCCCCCCCCCTGCGAGGACAAGCGGTAATGGACAATGAATGAATGAATGAATGTTCCTGGTATTATTACTGATCATCCTCATGGACAAAAAAGTTGCAAGCTTGTAAATGACAACAGTCTTCACTATCACTGTTTATTTGATCTCCTTGTGAATTTTTGGGTACTGATTAGATTTCTCTTCTAGAAAAGGACTCAACAGTCAGACACACCCTGCACTTAAACCCACACCACTCCTACACTAATCTGACATTTTACAGCAGCTTTCATACCTCATTGACATCAGCTGTGATAACAGCCAACCTGAGCATCGATTTAAAAAGGATTACAGACAAAACGGCAAAAATCATTTCTTTTGCTGTAAGTTGTGGAAGAAATTAGAACTTCATGTAAAAAAAACACACAACCCAGATGAGAGTGAGAGAAAAAGACATTTTCATATAAAATACCATAGAAGGTAAAAAGCACTACATGATTAGATCATTTTGTCATTATGCAAATGATTCATCTCTTGCTGACTTTTATAGTTGGCACGTTCATAAACCTACCCATTTTATAACATGGAAACAAACTTTACCCTAGTGAAAGTGCTTCATATAAAAATCAGTGGATGTCTTTGTTTATTAAAAAACTGTATATACAAGTACAAAAATCAAAATACAAAAACCAAGGATGGGTAATGCGTCAAAATATGTCAGAAACCACAGAACAAAAATCTATGCGAATGGTCTTAAGTAACACAATTTGTTTGTTTGTTGTTTTGTTTTTTCAGACAGGATTCTTCCGCACGTCAATAAACGCGTTGTTTGACGTCAGTGGTCCGATGTTGAGGCTGGATCTGCGGGACTCTCTACGTGACTTAACCACAGGCAGTGATGTCTGTCCGAAACAGGACCCCATACCAGTTTGAACTACACGATTAACAGGAACGTCTCCAGCCGCTCGAAGCCACAACTCCTCCATAACAGCAGGCTCCTCTGTGGGGAGAGAGGAGCGTCTCCATGTGGACGGGAGAGGGGTGTTCACCAGCTCTCGCATTTCTTCTCTGGACCTGGGAGGTTTCTCAGACTGACCCGTCCCCCTGCCTCCTGGACTGTCCTCACGGCAGCGGCTCAGCTTCTCCATGCTGCCGACGCCTGCTGGTTTACCATCAGATGCCACAGCTGACGGACAACACGTCGAAAGGACAGTTAGAGCTGCGGGAAAACACTATTCTCAACAGTGAGTATTACCTGACAGACGTCAGTGCTGCTGCTGTGGGCTTACTGAATATCAAAATGATGAGATTGAGATCTGTGGCTAAAATCTGACCAACGAAAGACGACATCTCTCTGCCTCTGCATCATTAGACGTAGGGCTCAATAATGTGGAGCAAATAAAAAAATCACAATATTTTTGATCATTCCTCAGTCAGTGTACTTGTTGATCTTTGGATTTTCCTTTCAGAAACCAGATTGAATAAGCATTCATTTATATATATATATATATATATATATATATATATATATATATAATATCCAAAGACCAAAAAGTAGTATTCTGGGGTTGACCACTGGTACTTTCTCTAAATAATAACTTCAACATGCAAGTAGGCACTTAAGTCATTTTTATATGCCAAAAAGCAAGTATGGTTTAAAAAGATGGATATCCAGAGCCATCTTGCTGCAAGCTGTAAATGCAATTATTATGATAATCATAAATATTTAAAGAGACATATAAATATTGATGTAATAATACTCCTACCTTTGGCATACTCTTTTGGCTGGCTGGCTGAACAGCAGAGCTCCCTCAGTTTGTTGCTTAGCTCCAGATTTGCTGCCTTGTAGTGGTTCAGCTCCTTGCTGAGGTTATGGATCCATCCTTCATACTGCCGCTGCCTCCCTGCCAGGCCCTCGTCCATTTGCTCTGTGGGAGCAGGAGGACACACACAAGGGTACACAATTACTATCAATTTTATTAGATAACTGAGTAAATAGTACATTGAAAAAATAAAATGTCGATATGATAACAAAAAATGGTTAAAAACTTTCAAACAATATTCTATCTGTAAACCTAAAATATATCCTGTATAGACCAACAATTATGTTTTTATTACTATAAGTGGTGAAAATATACAAACACATGCATTCAACCTTTTTTTAAATGAGAGACCTTTTTTTTTTGTCAAAATTTACTGTGATCCGTACCTCGACACTGTTGCAGTAAGAGCTGCACGCTCCTCTCATGTTCCTTCTGCTGTTGTGTGAGCCGGCGATCTGTGTCCAGTTGTGTGCGATCGAGAGCATTCTCCAACCACTGCACCTGCTTCTGCTGCTCATCCAGATGCATTTCCAGCTCAGCTAGGGTGAGCTGTAGCTTACGCTCCTCCTCCCGCAGAGACACCACCTACAGGAAACATCAACACTCTTCAGCGCACATACCGGGGACTTCAGACGTTAAGAGTCTTACCGCACAAAGTCTGACACAGCTCAGCTTTCTTACTGCTGAATAAAAAAGTGTTCCCACTACTAGTAGCTGTTTAAAGTTATCTATGTTTAACCCTTTGAAACCTGAGCAAATTGGTTTATTTCAAAAACATACGAGAAGGTGACAAGCAATTTAACAAGACATTGTCATAAATTTGTAAAAAATTATTTTAAAAAAAAGTTACGTTAAGAAGATAACCCGAAAACAGGCAAAAAAAAAGTAAAATACAAAAACAAACAAGAAATGACCTTTAAAAGGTACTGATAATAAAAATATGTTGTTTTTTTTTTCAACATAGTTTAAATATAAAATGATTTTAATTGTAGATATAATTTTCAGGACACTTAACCAATTTTTGGATATTTTAAAAAAATAATCCTTCCCTCTTTTTCAAAACAAACTTTTAGGTTATTTTCTTGTCACCTTTTACTTATTTCTAGCAGTTTGTGTGACATTTCTTGCCAAGTAAGTCATTGCTTTCCCCCCCCGTATTTTAGAAAGAAATCAATTTGTCCATGTTTCACAGGGTCAAACGGCTTGTGAAAGGCGTCTGAGAACAGCACAAGAAAAGCGATGTCGCTCCACGTTTTAAAGGGTTAACTGATATTGTTATTATGATGGCATTTCGCAGTGATAAAGTACATAAGAAGGCAGTAAAAGTGAGCTGAATCTCAGGTTGAGTGTTGCACAAACCTTGTCGAAGTACTTGCACAGCAGAGCTCTTGTTTCAGAGGCAGACAGGTAACTTAGTTTGGCCATTAGGTTCATCTCCCACTGGGAGAGCATACTGGCAGAAGCCCTGAGCTGTCTCTGTCTCTGAGTGATGGCCTCATTCTTGTACTCAATTGCTGCATCCAGAGCCTCGATCGCCTCGTCCAACTGGAAAAGTGTTCGCTCCTCCTAAAATACATCAGAACAGGTGGACTTGATGTGAACGTGAACATGAAGACAAACAGGTGATATCACAGCCTCCAGTGAGAATTTGTAACTGCTCGCCACATGTTTCCTTATCAGTTACTATCACTGACATTCTAAATTTCATTTGTATATCTCTTTGAAATAATTTCATCTTTCTCTGCCCAACATTTCAAAATGTGTTTGGCTATCAGTGATGTGAAAACAAAAACAAATTTTATACATTGTTCAGAGGACACAAAGTGTCTTTTTTCTGTTACTATTTGAACCATGACTGATATCTGACCTCAGGTGAGAGCAGGCTGCCCTGCCGCAGCTTATCGTCCAGCTCCACTCTCTGTTTAAGCAGTGAATCTTTCTCTTGGCGCAGGTTGGAGATTTCTTGGCGAATCTGTTGTGAATCTTGAGCACTGCTGCTGCGAAGAAGACCATTCCTTTCACTCAGCTCTCGCTCAAGCGTCTCGATGCGTCCCGTAAGCGTCACCAGGTCTTTACTCAGGGCCTGGAGGAAATATGAATGGAAATGTTGGAAATGGAAATGTAGCTTTTACCAGCTTACTGTGTCAATGAATGGAGTTGTTTGTGGTTGTTATAATACCTGACTGGAGCGAAGCCTCTTGGTCTCCAGTCCGCTGCGTTCCTGTAGCAGAGCTTCTTTCTTGGCCAGGATTTGCTCTCGTTTAGTGAGCTCTCCTTCCAGATCTTCCAGTCCTTTCCTCTGGTCCAGTACCCGCTCCATTTCCTCATCCAGCCAGCGTTTTTGTTCCTCGATCTTCTGCTCACACAAAAGTCCATGTCATGTTGAAACAGAGACATACACACACACAAACTGAGGCTGCAGGGGAGTGATAACTCTACAAGCAAAACTCCACACATCTTTACCAAAAAGAAAAATTCCTAAAAACAAAACCACTGAGTGACAAATTTTCCTACAGGTTTAAGGGCAGTTTGTTTTGTATGAATTCAAAGCTGCTACGGATATAATCTCCTTTAGAGTCTCGTCCTCCCACCTGTTGTTCTTCCAGTGAAATGACAGAGCCGTTACTGCCGCTGCGTCTCTGCCTCTGGAAGGCAGCGATCTCCTCTGTCTTTATTCTCAGGATCTTTTGCTGCTGCTCATTCTTTATTTCGAGTTCCTGCAGGTAGGATGGAGGAGTGAAGAAAAGGAGGATAAAGCTCAATTGCAGGATTTGCATAGTAGAAAAGTAAAATCTCAGCCTTCATACAGTGTACTGTTAAATTTTCCTTTAAACCATTGCCAGATGTTTGGACTTTTGATGGGTAGAGGTTACGTTTCACGTTTTCACTGTTTAGGAAAAAATATGAAAAGCACTCTACTGCTACTCTGCTGTATTAGCCTGACTCACCTTGACTCTGTGAGTTCTTCGTTGCATCTCGCTCTCCAGACGTCGTTTCTGCTGACTTTCTTGGCGCAGCCGCCTTTGCAGCTGCTCCTGTTGCTGCCTCATACTCTGAACACTTCGCTCCAGCTCCAACACCCGACGTTCGCTCTGAGCAGGAAGGTTAGCGAGACGAGCGGTGTCCCTCTGACGCTGGCTGAGAACCTAATATGAAGCCATACACATTTAATCTCACATAAGTTTAAATGTACAGGTACAAAAGGCATGAAAAATAGTACAGTGTTGTCTTGCTCATCACATGGCAAGGGCATGGGCTTCAAATAGTATCTTAGCTGCTCAAAAATATTCTTTCAGATGTCACCGTCACAGTCAGCATCACTCAGTCTCCAGTTGTCTGTTGTGTTTTTAGGCATGAATCCAGAAGTGAAGCAGTCAAACCTGAACTTTGCTCTGAGCCGCAGCAATCTTCCTGCGACACTCCTGAGCTCTGGTCTTGTCCATCGTACTGATCTCTCTCTCCTGCCTCTCCAGGTCCTGCAGCTGCCGTTGAGCCTCCTGCAGCTCCTGTCGAGCCTGCACAGCTTCACTCTCCAGAGCCGTGATCTTATGGCTGTACTGTCTGTTCAGGGCCTGAGCATCCTTACCTAAGAAAAAAAAACACATACAAGTGATGTATGAAAACACAGAGCTGAATCTCTATTTGAAAAAGATGAGGCTATAGAGCAACTAGATCCAAACAACTACCTGTTTTGACCAGCTCCTTGATGAGTTCTTCCTTCATGCGGATGGTGACCGACAGCTCCCTGATCTTCTGCTGTGCCTGGAGAAGTCCCAACTCTGAAACACCTTCAAGACTTTTCAAACTTTCACGCACAGATGTCTCCCCAGTGCTGGAGTTGGCTACAGAGATTTAAGGGAAGACACAGGTGGACATCAGCAGAGCAACACTGTAGCAACTACATCACAAACACATGTAGGGCTTTCTCTTTGCACTTTTGGCCGCGCTGCGTCAAACCATGCCGAGCTGATTTGTGTTTCTTTTGTGAGTTTAAACATGCTGTGCCAGAGGTGAACCATTTCTAGAATAGGGTCAAAAGCGCAACCGGGTAGCAGTGACGTCTGCAGACAACCCCACTTTTCCCCCTCAAACAGGCGTGTTGCAACACTCAACTGCCTATGCAAGAGACCAGAGACAAAGGTGTTTTTTAAAGTGTGTCAAGTCCTCAGTGCTTTTGTAGCCTCTAACTTCATCTCTGTGTTTTGGAATTTAGTTTACCCCTGGGTCTTTATTTGTACTTTAGATATCTGCTTTATTATATTGTTTAATATTCGCTTTCAGCAGAGTTGTGTTAAGTCAAAACCCAACATTTACTAATTTTGCTGCTTCACAACAAAAGCTTTTCGATTAAAAAAAATATATATATTGGGGGAATGTATGTGGGATTTAAAAGGATCCTAAAAGATTTTAAGCATGCAAAATGTTATGAAAGAACATGTTGGTGAAAAAACTGTGTTAATGTTTATCAATGAGTGAACATGTAAGTAAAACCACAAATCGGATAGGGGCATCTGAGGTTGTTAGACTTACATGCTTTTCTGGCTAAACAGGGGTGCTGGTCTGGCTCAGGCAGAGATATGAGCCCTTGAATACCAGCTGCTGGTCCTCCTGACAGCATGTCCTTCTTAGTCCAGGTAAGGTTCACATGTCTGAAAAAATCACAAGCACTACATTATATACAGTACATTTCACACGTAACATGAGCACGTGCTCATTCTTTCAAGCGTGCATCATTTATTTTATCACTCAGTTTAAATGGTGTAAGCTAAAAGCTGATTTCTATAAACATACTTGCGTCTCTCCTGACTGCCCTCATCTTCTGTGTCCGGCAGGTCTGCTCTTCCTGGGATCTCCTGCTCCTCATAGAGGCTACCATCCTGATCACCACCGGGTCCATTACCAAGATAGCCCACTGGACTGACCTGTAACCACACACGTGAAGCCACAGATGTACAAACAAGTAAGCTACAACATATTGTGGTTAACTGTGTGAAAATGAATTTGGATCTTTATACACCTGATAGTGTAAACAAGCTCAACTAAATGGAAGAAATGTCTAGTTCTTTGTACACATGTGGGCTTTTTTAGAAGATGGGACTTTTCATTGTAACATTGGTATATGCTCATCTCATTAAAGAGCACACACTTCCACTTCTTAACACTATTTAAACCCACACAGAACCACAGGCTGATAGACGAACTGCGCTGGTTGGTCACCTGTCTGAATGTGCCTCCATTCTGACTGTGCTGCATGGAGCCCATGGGGGCCGTGTGGGGCCGTGGCCTCAAGTTAAGGCCCAGGCCCATCAGTCCTGGAGTAGACAGCAGACACTGCAGCTCTGCTATCATGTCCTGTTGCTCCTGCAGCTTATCACTCTGAGACAGAAGGAAAGCAATGAAATAAGTAACATAGCAGCTGAGCCAACAAACATGTTGAAAATCAGAATGTTATATAACGCTGACACAGCCTGAGCTGGTATCATCACCCTGCTCCCAAGTTAGCCCATATTAGGACAGCTTGTTTGACCCTGTGGTGATTACAAACATTAAATTCAGGTACTTGTTACATGTATTCATTATTTATTTCTTTGTATCTCACCTGCTGCTTGTATTGCTCCATAGCGTCCTCCAGAGCTGCTAAAAAGTCTGTGTTTTCTCTCTCCAGCCGCTGGATCTGTGCTTGAAGCATGGCAGTGCTATCTTCTTTCTCTCCATCTTTCTCACTTTCATGCTCATGGCTCCACCTCTCCTCAGCCGCCTCTGCATCCTGGGAAATATTCTTTATAACACATTTACAAACACTAAATAAATATTGTCTTAGAGGTGTGAAAGAGACAAACCTGGTTTCTCACAGAAGGCCTTCCTCTCCTTAACGCCACACTGTCCTCAGTGGAGCTGTTTTCGATGCCGCTGTCTGGTCCCGAGGCAGTGGTCAGTCCGCTCCGCTCCTCCTCCACTGAGCACAGCCACTCCTTCACTCTCAGACTCTGTTCTGCGGTCAGAGCCCCTTCACTCTGCAGCTCCTGCAGCAACCTGTGATACATTAACAATAGAGCATTAGAGGGAAGGAAACTAAATCTATTCAACAGATTAATTAACAGATATCTCATACTCAGGATGAGAAGCCTAAAAGTAGCCTTATGATACCGCCTGTAGTTTTATACCAGCAAACTCCATTCTTTTCAAGAGAGTTGAAGATAAAAACATAAAAGTAAAGTAACACCTGTGTTATTCTTTAAATAGGGTAAAATTTCTCAAGAGCTGCTGTGAAGCCCTCTGAATTGCGATTTGTGATAATGGGCTTTATAAATAAAAATGATTTGAACTGAACTGAACATGAGTATGGGGCACCAATGGCTTGTTAATTACAAATACACATTAATTCACAAATTAACTTCCCACTTAGTGGTCAAGGGCACGCAGCACAATATATACAAACAGAATAAGTAGCAGTCAAAACTGGCCGTTAAACCCTCACAGCACAATGACAACTAAGTTTAACTCCATCAATCGACATGCTTGAACCTGTAAGCAGTGTCTGTGCACGTCCTGTAGTGGGCGCTCTGAGCCTGCAGTCTGCTGATCTCTCCCTCTCCGAGGCGGGGTCTCCTGTTTGGGTCAGCGTGAGAAATGATGCGGGTCTCTGAGCGCTGGCGGTTTTCGAGCGCTCTGCGAAGGGCCTTGATTTGTTGCTCCAGCCCCTCCACGCGATCTGGCTCACGCTTGCAGTTGACTGTCGCCCGGTTCTGAATGTTTCTGGCCCTTGTGGCGTAGTTAAGTGTGTTCAGGCTCTCATCAAAGTCTGAGGAGGATGGACTGATGCAGGCGATCATCAGGGTTTTTGAATTTCCTCCCAGAGAGTCTTTTAGGATCCTAGGTGAAACAAGGATGATAATTTTACATCTGTTTCTGTAAGAATAGCATGCTAAAGTATCTCCTCTTCAAAACGTACCTCGTGATTTTAGAATCTCTGTATGGTATGTGAGAGCCTTTCCTCTTGGGGTCCCCCAGTGCCCCGATAACATTTCCCAGGGCCAGAAGACCGCTGTTAATCTGGATACTCTCTTTCAGTCTCTCTCCAGTGTTCCCCGTTCTCAAAATGCGCTCTGATCCTGCAAGGTCAACAAAGTGGAACTTGGAAGACAACATCTGTGGTCCAGAATTTGTTGCAGTCCCATAAAGGCGAGAGCTTCCCCGTCGCTGGTCCATGTAGACGGTAAAAATGGTATGTGAGCGGCTGGAGTTTGGATTCATCTGGGTTGCACCAGTGTGCCTGGCTGTGTTTCCTGACTCCAGTAAACTCAACACCTCGTCGAGACCCTCCACTTCACACTCCTTTACGCCACACAAAACTATGAAGTCACAGACGCAAACAAACACAAAACGCCGATTAATACAAACTCAAACCATTATTAAAAATTCATATCAAAATCACAAAGACATGCTTTAAGTCCAATCAGGCTGCCTGTTCAATACCAATGTTGCCTTTATCCTCCCGGATGTGGATGTCTTTGCTGGCTGTCTCCACCTCCAGTAAGTCCTTAAACTCCTCCTTGTAGACCTCAAGATAGGAGACCCGGACCGAGAAGTCTGTTAGGTCATTTTCATCTAGCAGCTTGAAGACATCTGCAACAGCCCGGGGGATGATACCCTGCTCCTCATCTCTAAAAGAACCTATAAACACAATTAAGACACATAATTACACACAACTGGCTTGTTAGGGTGAAACTTAATTGGAGTAGTGTGCACTTTGTTTAACAAGTACAAGTGTGCTGTACTGTCTGCCTGGTCTTGTTCTCTTTTTATTGTCTTATGCAAACGGACCTTAGTTTACAGGATAAACTGAACAAACAACAACTGAAGTGGAAAATGGAAGAAAAGGTAAAAAAAAAATAACTTACAAATATTAGCTTCTCCGATGGTGTAAGTCTTGCCTGAGCCAGTCTGCCCATAGGCAAAGACTGTAGCATTGAAACCTTGAAAGAAGGCATCTATGAGTGGCTGAACAGACACTGAATAAACCTCGTCTTGACAGCAAGTTTCTTCAAACAGGTAGTCGCAAAGAAAGTGTCGGTCGTGGCCCAGAGTCACACGACACAGCTCCGAGTCCACGGTGATGCAGCTCTCGTGGCAGTGAAGAAGCTCTTTAGGCAGCAGAGGACGCACTCGAACAGCCACTTGCACTGCAGAATAATCCCCTCTGCCTTGGCCGCTGGGCAGTTTGGGAGACATTTCTGTTTCACCACTGGAGCTCTTCTGTGTTCCTCTGCTACGTACGGATCATCTTTGGGCCACTGAAGGGGATAGAAATCACCAACAAAGGTTTTCTTTTTTAGCATCTCTTGGCGTCTGAGCAATGTAATATGGCTACAAATGAGAATGTCATTGATACATAATAACGAAATAAACCGACATAATAGCTCAAATACATTTTTTTTGTACAGGTGGGCAACAATTTTTGGGTAAAGCTATTTAGCAAGCAGCACATATCTGGCAAGCAATATGTGTCACTGGCAACCATCATCTTTCCTCAGGCTTTAAGAGTCATTCTCTGTAACCTCACCATGAAAAATAGTTTTTGACTTCTTTTTTGTTCGAGTAGCATAAAAGGACTACAACTTGCATTTGGTAGTGCAACATTGCATTGTAGGTTGAAAATTTGTGTAATCAATAATATTAATTATTGAATATTAATAGATAATATAGATATTATAGGCTATGCAGTGCTGTCAACGTATATGCAATATGTTGCTTTGAGCTTTGATTGAGGAAAAAACACATTTAGTATAGCTGAAATAAGCAAACTTTTTTTCTTTTTTTCAAATAACGAATAACTGATCAAAATGGAGAAAAAAATCCAATAAGAAACTTGGTAAGAAATTTTCCTCAAACGTGAACAATTTATTATTTTTAGAAAAAGCTAGGGTAAAATGTCTAGGGGGGAAAAAAGAAAAATCTATGGAAAACTATGTTTATAATTAATTAGAATAATTAAATATTTAAAAATGTTATAGAATTATTTTTAAGCACAGGTCATGTCCTTTTTTTTTTTCATTTTTTCTCTTTAATTAATTAATTATACAAAATTTTAGGTAAATATCTTGTGCTTTTTACCTTTTTTGGCTATTTTTGGGGGGAATTTCTTCTTTTGTTGCTCAAACCTTCTTTACATGTTTTTGAAAGAAATCAAGCCAATTTGCTCAGGTTTCAAAGGGTTACTACTAACTCAACCGCAACTCATTTTGTAGCTACTTTATAGTATATGAAAAAAAAAACTGAAAACAACCGACAAATAGATATGAGACATACATTTTAGTTGTGTTTTGTGAACATTTATGGTAGTGCCACTGCATACAGACTAGGGTCTGAATGGCTCAGTCCTGATCTCGACTTACTGCTGAATTATTTTAATATCAGCTCTCGGCTAACTCTAACCGAGGTCTCCAAAAGTCACGTCCTCGAGTAACGTCATGGTTTAAAAGCCATTACAATGAGTGGTGACTTGTTTCTTACGTTATTACACAGTAACGTGAGACAACATAACGTTAAATCTAACTAGTAAAGTTGTATAAGTCCTTTAAAACAAAGTCGGCCAACTTTGACCAACTAGATTCACGTCTAAAGCTTGGCGCCACCATTAAAACGACGTTATCACTTTACATCACATTCACAACACCACGGTCCTGTAAAGTCAACTTATTTTGACTATGTTAGCAAGGTGAAGTTAGCTAACCAAAGCACTATTACAGCTGTTTCACGAAGTAAATGCGTAAGTTACCGTTATTCATTAGTAACACACGTATTCAGGCTTTTTTTCTAAATCTTCTACAACATAAGTTTCCCCAAATCTCACGCTACTTTAGTCCCCTGTTTCTCAGATAACCTCCGCTAAGCTAAAGTTAGCAAGTTAGCCAGTAGTCCGAACAACAAAATCAAAACATGAGGATGAAGCTGGATAACTTTTATCTAGAAAGGTTAACGAGATTCATTACCCCGTTAGAGATGGGTAACATCAAACTGCATGCATTGATTGTGTGAGTTCTCGTAGCCGCTGATGACTAACATAACTTACTTTAGTGAGGAAGAAATTACTCCATGGATTCAGGATAACACTCGAGTTTTTCTCTCCTTTGGAGTGTGGAAGTTGAGGGGCAGTCAGGAGGAGGAGCCCGAAAATTTGGGCTAAATTCTGGGTGTGGACTCTGGAGAGCATCATGGCTGAGAGGGCTGTGCAGGAGAGAGGGACCGATAATATCTCACTATGTCCGGATCATATACCCGGAGAGACCTCTGCATTGTGTGCTACATCTTTCTAGTCATAAATATGTAATAAACACTGTGTGTTGGTCAGACGTCTATTCAAATTTTGGAAGTTTAGATCAGTGATACTCAACTTACGGCCCGCGGGCCAAATCTGGCTCCTGATAGGGAAACGACCAAAAATCAGAGAAATGTTCTAAAATCCGAGAAATATTCCAGTATTCTAGAAATTTCCTAAAATCCAAAAAACACCATAAAGTCCTAGAAATGTCCTAAAATCAGAAAAATGCCATAAAATCCTAGAAAAGTCATAAAATCCTATAAATGTCCTGAAGTCTGAGAAATGCTCCTGAAATCCTAGAAACATCCTAAAGCCTTTGCAATGTCCTAAAATCCTAGAAATGTGTGGAGCTGCTGCCACTGGCCCCTGGTCTGCTGTCATTTTGCAAAAGTGGCCCCCAAGCAAAGGAATTTCAGTATCCCTGGTTTAGCGTGTGTATAGGCTTAGAAAATGTAGGTAAGAATAGCATTTTTTGGCAATTGGATGGTGAGCACTTCTGTTCTGGAAACTGCTGAGAAATCCCTTTATGGTCAGTATATCTCTAGGAGCCATTCATCATCTCAGTGCTGCAGATCTCTAGTTTGTGGCGTTAAAGTTTGATGAAGCTTAACAGATCATCCTAGAGGTCACGGTAGGTTATTTTATACAGTGATGTTCATTTCAAAGATATGGTCTCACTACAATAACATTTCCTGATATTATCTATTTACCCCGTAACCCCTGGTATACAAGTTTGTTTTTTAAAATTTCACTTGTTTTGCGATTAGGGAATTTAAAAAGAAAAAAAAATCTTTGTGTTAAAAAATGACTATTTAGCCAGCAACTATGCTTAGGCTATATAGGTAGGGAAAACCTTCCCTAAAACGTCATTCTCCTCATAGAGTTTTGTAGTACAAAAAAACAGCAATGCGTGTTAAGCAAATGTCTTCATCTGGTAAAAATGATTCAGTACTTGTAGCTGAATAACTACTATTGTCCACTTCTATATATTTTGTCCAAAGGGAAAGGCACTGTGTTAAGGTGTTGTAAAGGTGCTGGAGTTTAAACAAGGGTGTTACATTGACTCCATAGACTAGGCTATAAAGGTTGTTAAACATTGTTTTGTCATTTAAATTTTTAGTGATTTTTTTTCAATCAGATATCATTCACAGAAATCATATGACTTATAAAACAACAAACAAAACAAGAACAGAAAGACGGTCTATAATGACACAAATGTTTCACACATGCACCCATATATACTTAAATGTCATGAGCTCTTAATAAGTAGAAAGTAATTATCCCAGACTTTAGAAAATTTCCCTTTTGTATTATTCATCTGAGCCAATAAGTATTCAAAAGAGGCAGACTCTGTCATAAGTATAGACCTCATCCATTCGGTGAATTCTGGGGTTTTTTTTCTATATTTTTCCAGTTCCTCAACACAACTCTTTCTGCAGTAATGAAACCATTTACCAATAAACCACACTGTGCTATAGTGACACCCAGGGACAAAATTGTTTTATTCACAAGAAGACTGTGAGGAGTGTGGTAAGAGCTGAGCTGCTCAGTCACCAAGTTTCACCAACACCTCTTTCCAAAAGGGAAGAACCACAGGGCATTTCCACATAGCACGCAAGATTGTACCCATTGCATCATTACATTTAGAACAATTTCTATTGTGTATCAGATCCCTTTTTTATACATATAATTATAGTCGGCATTATTTTTCATAGAATGAAATACAGAAGATACAATGTAGGCTGGGAACATTAAAAAAGGACATTGTATAACAGTGCTAAGGGACAAACCCTTTAAAGTATAGAGCATTGAATTATACATAATAATCACAAAGCCAGTAACATAAACAACATAAATTACAAAACTAACTAATTTTGATGAATAACAAACAAAACACATGTAAACAAAACAAAACACTGAAAAAGGGAAAACCTTAGAGGGATAAGTATTTTACAGTGGTACACAAAATAAAAAGGGGATCAGGGAGTTTACGTGCAAACCACCCTTAATGTGGGCGTCCCATTTACGCACGTAGAGATCCACTTTATTCTAGACTGTGAATGACGTTTTTCTAAATAACTAATTAAGTATCAGGCCCATTGTAAATAATTTGAATGGGGTGTAATAGTATATGTGTGTAATTTTGTAATGTGTAAATTCACTTCAAATATCAGTAAGCCAGTAAAGTTAGAACATTTTTGAATACAATAATATATCTCTCTAGTATATGGTCATTTATAACATTGTATTCATTGTAATATTTGTCAAACTTTATACTCATTTTGCCGGTCTCTACACCACTGCGTTTTTAGTGCGCAACCTCGCGCTCTCCAACAGCTGACCTCCCCGCCCACTCCTGCTCAGACAGAGAGAGACCTGAAACACATCAACACACCTCATGACGAAGTGGCCAGCATTTTGTCTAAAAACTGCTGTTCCTCTGCTTTTTAACAATATGTAACCCGCTGCTTGTTGGTGCGGTGGTAGTTTTCTGTTACGCGGTAAGATTTTTATTGCTACTCAACTTTATGTCTGCTAACCAATGTGTATATTTACCTTTCATTAGCTTGTTAGCCGGGGAAAAGTTAGCAGAGGCTGAACTAGCTAAATTAGCTACAGTAACTTCTCTGATTTGGCTGACTGATGTCTCTGTGTCCCGTAACAGTGATTTGTCTCCGAGTCCACGCTAACAGTAAAGCCTGCGACATAAGTTTGTCTCCAAGTGGGTAATTAAATTAAGTGATAAAGTAAGTCACGACTTCGAAAAAATGATACATGCTAAATGTTACAAACCGTTGTCACATGCCACAAGCGTAACGTTAATTGTACGCCCTAAAGTATGTATCTTTTGTATTTTTCCTGTAAATTGTAAACTAAGCAAGGCAGATAAGAAAATGACTATATACTGTTTAGTACAAGCAAAACACACCATATCCAAATCCTGGAAATCTCCTACCAGACCGAGCTTACAACCCTGGCTTGCAGGTCTGTCGCATTATATTGCCCATGAAAAACTTACACTTATAAGTAAGGCTAAATATTACACCTTTGTGAAGATATGGGGGCGTTTTATGAATTATCTACTAGGTGAGAAGGGTGCAGAAGTCTGCTTGTCTTAATGCTTTAATGATACCATAATTGTGTATATTTCCATTTGCTTTTCTCTCTTTTTTATAGTTTGGATCATCAATAATTGTATAGGTAGCAATTTCACTCCCTGATTATTTATTTTAGACTTAAGAAACACTCAATGTGATGTCCTGTCTCAGCAGTTTTATTAAGATGATACCTTGCTATGAATGATCTGTATTGTACCTTAGTTGCTTTTGTTTTTGCTGTACCCCGCAGTATAACAAAATCTAATTGAAATAGTTGTTTTTAAAAAATTTCTAAACCTTTATATATGTCATTTGTTCACAGCCCTCCCTCTTTGAGCTCTAATGTTATCCCGTGCCAGGCCAGAGAGGTAAATGGATGTGTGACAAACAGAGAGAGGAGATTTCAGCTGAGAGGCTTCCTATCACTTGTTGCAGCCCAGGAGCAGTTTTGTCAAGATGTCAGAGGCACAGGAGACAGAGGCTCCAGGTGCAGAGGGGAACCAGTCAGAGTCCACAGCGGGACACATGTCCAGTAATATTCAACAGGTAGAAGCTGGTGCATTTGTGTCATCGCCTGTAGCCTCTGTACAAGCTCCCTCCACCACAGCAACTGAGGATGAGGATGAGAGTGAAGATGAGTCAGAAATCCTGGAGGAGAGTCCCTGTGGCCGCTGGCAGAAACGCAGAGAGGAGGTAAGTCCACCCAGGATGCTGTGCTTGGATGTAGAGTTTCTGTCTTAATTTTAATGTTCTAAATAAAAGGCCTTAAAAGTCAATTAATTAATTTATCCACCTTTTGTTTAATTTTTTTTGTCAAACTGAGTTAAGCTCTCATGCGTTTAAGTCCACAATTCTGATGCTACAAATCTCAAAAGCTAGTCTGTCTTTTTACTTTATATTTGAACCAATCTTTTTGGAAAATATACATTTACCTATCTCGCTCTAATAAACATATTCCTAATCTGCTCTTTTTAACATCTTTTCTTAGAAAAATTATCAAATGAATCAAATCTTTTGTCTTCTTTTTGAAGTACTTTGCATCAAGCGCTTTGATTAGTTGTTAAACATCACAGGAAACAGGAATGTCATGTTCAAATACTTAATCTCTCTGTCACAGCTACACATATAAATGAAAGGGACACATTAAAAACCTTTTCTAAAAATCAGATTTTTCCAGTCAAGATGTTTGAAATGGTTTGGATTACATAAAACCTACCCGCTTATATACCTATATACATAATTGCTATGCTTGGAAGAGGAAAAATATGATTTGTCCAAAAGAAGTCTTAACTATGGTTAAAAAATACCCTAGAAGATCTTAAAAAACGTTCAATTTAAGTATCAAACACCTGTAGACTCCCTGTGATAGTACCAAGTGAAATGACGTACAAAGTATTAACTGTTTATTTAAGTGAGTTTGTACATTTAAGTGACACTTGTTGGGCCAATATTTTCTAATTTTATCCCACACATCATATCACTTACTTCTAGTTTGAAATAAATGTATGACAGCATAAACAGTCATGTGCGAAAGTTCATTATATATCGGTATCAAGCCAATGAGTCAAAATCTATTTGTCTGCTTTTGTCATCACCCTGTTGAGCCTGTGTGTTATCCTATCAATGGATTTTACTACGGCAAAAAAGGGGATTGCTCCTCACATTTGATCTTTAGCAGATGATCGTGTTCAGTAATTCTTTTCTTAATTTTAGTTTTTCTGATGGGAGCCATTTATAATTAAGATGGTGTGTCTTTATTCCATAATAATTTGCAGCAGGTATGATAAGCACAACTATTTCTTCACCAAGTCAGCTGAAACAGGGCATGTAAAACATGGCAGTAAATGTATGATTTTCAATAGTTTTGTTTAATTATTTCACTGTTAAAGATATATCCTCATCAGTTGTTTTTTGTTCACTCTTATTGCAGGTGAATCAGCGTAATGTTCCTGGGATAGATGCTGCGTACTTGGCCATGGACACAGAGGAAGGGGTGGAGGTAGTCTGGAATGAAGTCATGATCTCAGAAAGAAAGAACTTCAAACTGCTGGAGGTGAGGCACGCCAGTGTCGCAATGTACCAATAAAACAGTTACAGACACTCACGAAGGTGTGGTCGGGATGATATCAGCTCCAAGTGTAAAGAAGGAAACAGAACACTCTTTTTCCACAGATCTTTTTGTGCCTCAGTGGTTGATGCACACATATAGGACAAAAGTATTTAACATCAATGGGGTAAAATTTCTTTCACTACAATATAGACAAAAAAGTCATTGTAATGAGAATGACACAATGGGAAAAAAAACAGCATCAAGAAATTTAAAAGGTTTTCTGCCCCGCAGATCCATCATCTCACTTTAATTAAAAAAAAAAAACCCAAACTGACATATGTTAAAGAGCATGAACTTTGACAGTCAATGATGTATTGTGGCTGGTATTTAAAGTAGTGTGATTTAGGGAAATCTAGTAGTGAGGTAGCAAAAACTTTTGTGTCCCAATTGTGTAGGAGAACTGCTATGGCTGAATGTCACTAATGTCCCCAGGCAGTGTTTGACTTTTCCATTCTGGGCCTCTGTAGAAACAAAATGCTAATCTCTGTGGAAGAGGACTTGCTCTGTATGGAGGTAGATAAACATGGCTCATTATAAGATAATGAAAACACAAAGATTCTTATTTTCAGGTGATTATAAGCAAAAAGTAGAAATAGTACTAATAGTTTCCAATAGTAACATAGTTATGAATATTATATACTATTTCTGCCAAAAAATGCTCCTAAATCTTACACATTGGACTTTAAAATGAGCTTCTTTACAATATGTTTAAGTATCAAGTTATGTCAAAGGAAACTTTTCTTCTTATGTTATTTATTTATTTTTTAAATCCCCTCTTGTCCTTTTATCACAATGTGTTTAAAAGAAGTGAAAAAAGTTTAAGTGACATCTTCTAATATCTTGATTTGTCTGACCAGCAGTTTAAAACCCAATGATATTTATTTTACTATGACATTGCCTAGCTCAAAAGCTACAACAGAAGACCCAGCGGGCTGGCAACTGAAAACAATAACTTATTTCCAAAAATACAAGTTAATTACTACAACATGTAACACCAATAAATCAGTTATAACAGGCATGTATAAGAGAGAGAGAGAGAGAGAGAGAGAGAGAGAGAGAGAGAGAGAGAACAACTACAGAAGTCCACAGCCCCCGGTGTGACTCTTCTTATATCTCCCTCCAGAGAGGGCCTACAGCAAAAGCATTGACATCTTCCACAAATTTAGTCAGACATAAGTACTAACTATAAATATGAAAAAGACCAACATATTAATCTTTCAAAACTGATCCAGCTCTCTGAGAAACAAATTCACATTAAGAAATAATGAAATTAAACATACAAAACAATATACAGAAAGAGAGAGACTGTCTTTAGTTGCAATTGTGCTTTGGCAACGTATATCAAATGTCATGCCAATAAAGCCTATTGAATATAACATTGGAATGAGAGTGAGAGAGAGAGGCTGCCAAAGTAGGGAGGTATTTATAGCAGTGCACGCACAAGGCCCAGGTGTGGCTCATTCAACCGAAGAACCTCCTTTTAGCTCCTGCAACCCAACCAGACAAGAACCAGCAACAGAGTCTTCTCGGGATTGGGAGGAGGGTTGTCACAGCTGTCATATATGACAAAGAAAAACATTAAATCTTCACACTGGAGAAGCTTTAACAAGATAGTGTCTGACTTTTGCTTAAAAAAAATGCAATCATGTATTTTGTATTTGATTACTTCCATAGTGAGACAACAGTTTGACACCCTTTGGTGTCTAAGAAAATGACCTTCTGGTCATTTTCTTAGACATTACTTTACAGTTTGTTCACATGGATAGTTCTTTAGATATATTACTTAACAGTCTGGCTCAGAAGAGTCAGTGCAAAAGTTAAATGTCTTAATAGTTAGTTATTATTATATAGTATTGTTTGTTTTTCTGTGTGTTTAGGAGAAAGTGAAGGCCGTATTCGATAACCTCATCCATCTGGAACACGCAAACATTGTTAAATTTCATAAGTACTGGGCCGACACGAAGGAGAATCGGGCCAGGGTGAGTCTCAGATCTGGCAAAACATTATTTGGTTGACTTAGAATTGGCTACACAGGCCTATTATTGAATCTTTTGTCTGTTTTTATATTTAAATTAGTCATTTAAAAAATGCACCTTTTTATTTATATTGCCATGATGTTTGCCCAAGACATTTTCCCCTAATTTCTTCTTCTCCCTCAGGTGATTTTCATTACAGAATATATGTCATCGGGAAGCTTGAAGCAGTTTCTAAAGAAAACGAAGAAGAATCACAAAACCATGAATGAAAAGGTAATAGCTGAATGTATTTAAATGTACCACTTTAGAATAATGGCATATGAAAGTCTTGCTGTACATAATGTGTGCATCTTGTGAAAAGTGACACTTTATCACAGCATGGATCAGATGGGCTTTCCAAAGCCAGGACCAATAATTTCGTTAACACAGTAATTCACATTTGGCAGTTGGCAAGAAAAATAAATAATTAGAAAATACACTGTGTAGCAGTTCAGAGCAAAGTTAAATCGCATCATAAGCAGCTAGAAAGTGCTCTGATAAGGTGTGTGGTCCTACAGGCTTGGAAGAGATGGTGCACACAGATCCTGTCTGCTCTCAGGTTGGTTTCACCTTTTCAGGCATCATGTAAAATTCAATATGATCACTCAGAAAAATGCACTCACACAGAAAACAATCCACCCCTTTCTGATAAAGTTTGTATTTGTGGTTGTTTTTCTTCTGTACTGCAGTTATCTTCATTCGTGTGACCCTCCCATCATCCATGGCAACCTGACCTGTGACACCATCTTCATCCAGCACAACGGGCTCATCAAAATCGGATCAGGTATAGAGTTTCGCAGGTTTCGTCCTAGAGGGTTCAGTAGTGGAGCAACACAGTCGCTGATGGAGTCAAATGATACTGAATTATAGATTTAAATGTTAGTGATTATCCATGATTTCACAGTGCCAGTGTTGTTTTGTGTGTAAACACACTGCAGTGACTCAAGTCCAGCCACAAAAGCTTCACTACACTTTGTTCACCTCTCGTGCTGTTGTATCTGCTAAAGATCAGCCTCTAACGGTCCACACTGTATTATATTTACTGTGTTAAGGTAATGCTGATGTTATTTTTTTGAAATTCTTTATTTTCTGGGACAGCATTTTATGGTACAAAACATACTGTAATACAGACAGTTCATTTTCCCCTGTTGTTCAGATTAAAAAAAAAAAGAAGAAATTTAAGAGCTATTAACAATTTGGGCGAGATCATGTGTACATATAAAAGCTCTATAAGACATTTCATAAGGAGACTTGTCGGTAATATTGATGTTCTGTCTTTTTTCCCTGCCTCTTTTTTTCTGCCTTTATCACAAACTTTCTGTCTGTACTTTATCCGTCTGCGTCTGATGTTCCTCACTTCTCTCACTGTTCTCGATCCTACTTCTACATATCCTCCATTTTCTCTTCTCGTCTGCAGTTGCCCCAGACACCATCAACAACAACGTGAAGACGTGTCATGAGGAACAGAAGAACTTGCACTTCTTTGCCCCAGAATATGGAGGTAGACATGACCAAAATGATACTTCATTGTTTTTTCTGTTGGTACTAGTATTGACAGTTTTCTAAAGCTTCAGAGTAAAATGAATGATACAGATATATTACAGAGATGTCATAACGTTGTAAATTTGAAGTGTGTGGTTTCTTACAAAATTACATCATACATTGAAATAACACAGTAGAAGCAGGACATGGTATTGTGCAATTTCTTAGTTTGATGAATATGTTTTTTTAAATATGATTTTCCACAAAACCATTTTTTTTATTGAACTTATTATTGCAGTGACTACATTTACATGCAGAAAATGTCAGATTTTTGCCCTTATTTACGAAAAAGACAGTATTCTTACTAAGCTGTTTCCATGGCTAATGAACATGAATGTTACACTAATATTCCTGTTTATATGCAGCTATGCATTCTATGATTTACATGCCCCAACATGTCTGCTATGTCAAAATATGGGAAAGTGGAATGGCTGGACCTTTTATGCCATTTTGCCTCTTTGTTTTCCACTGATGGCAGACTTGCTCGACCGTGCAAACACAGCCTCCCTCTTTCATTCCTTCAGCCACCCCATTGAAAAGGTCGGCATTTCGACATTTTCACGTATCCAAAAACATGTTGCTATCTGAGTCTTTCACGATGTTTAAATAGAGTTACGTGTCTTCAGAAATGCGTGCTTTCCTTTTGACATGAATTTTTACGCCTGGCTTGCAAATTTTTGGCTAGCTGGATCTTGTATAACGCATCAGTGACAATGAACAAAGCCGATGGTAAACAGCCAATAGGCCGTGTTGCGCAAACAGTGGTATGACGGAGACACATATTCTGAATGTATTGTATTCATTTTGAAAAAATGCTCCAAAAGCAGAATAATACTGAATACAGATATCCCACATATCTGAATCAGAAAATGCTACATTTGGAATAAGGCGTAATTCAGAATATTTAAACGCAATATGCTGTTTGCATGACTCTTATCAGTTTCAGAATGTTAACATATTTGGAATAATAGTGGAATATTAGTATGCATGTAAATGTTTTTTTTAAAGTTGTCTTAACATCAGAGCAAAAGCTTTGTCCAAATAAAATAACCTAAAATTGAGAAAATATCTTATCAGAGAAAAATTAAACAAGACAAAGAAACTGGCCAAGCATTTGATGCCAATTTTTGATACACATTTAGCTCTGTGATATAATATCTGTGCACCTTTTTGTTTTTATTCCCTCTTTCATTGTAGCTGATGATGATGTCACCACAGGTGTAGACATCTACTCATTTGGCATGTGTGCCTTAGAGGTGAGATTGCACCCACGATACGTGATTGAATGGCCTGAGCCCTTTCTTAAAGCAGTATGTTAACACGTGTTTTGGTGTGTTGCAGATGGCACTCTTGGAAATCCAGGGGAACGGAGAGTCCTCTTTTGTTTCGCAGGAGGCCATTAACAATGCCATTCAATTACTAGAGGACCCACTGCAGAGGGTGAGATGAGTGTCTTGAAAGATCATACCAGCTGCGTGTGCATTAACGTGTCCTAGCCTTACGCGACATTTGTCATGAAGTGTGTGACCCAGATTTTGTTTTTGTAGGAGTTAATCCAGAAGTGCCTCGAGTGTGATCCCAGTACGAGGCCGACAGCCAGAGAGCTGCTGTTTAACCAAGCTCTGTTTGAAGTACCGCTGCTAAAACTGCTGGCTGCACACTGTATTGTCAGCCACCACCGTGAGTCTTTAACACAAACATACAAAAGACACAGAATCACAGATTTAGTCACAGATGTTGATTTGCTTTATTCAGGATGAAAATGTTAAGAAGAAGACTGAGTGACTTTAGCTAGAGTCAAAACTCATGAGCTTGCTCATTAGGAAGAGGTTCAGCTCAACCAATATGCATTAAATCTCCACTAATCACAATTTTCTGTTAACAATGGATGGGATTGTTACGCGTAATGTAGAAGGGATCATACTGGCCTCACAGCTACGAGAAGTATGTAGACAAATACGACTAACTGGTTAAGAAAGTCAAATATCCTGCAGGCTTAGAGGGACATTTCACCCCAAAATTAAAAAAAAAAGAAGTTTCCTCTTACCTGTAGTGCTACTAATCAATCTAGACTGTTTTGGTGTGAGTTTCCGTGTCTCTTTCCAGAAATTACGTCTCAGTTACACCAGATAATCCACAGCTGTTGTTAGCAGTTTGTGATAACACTCGTATCACAGCGCAGAAGGAAGCACACATCTACTCATGGATCAGAGGCTTGTGCAGGGGTAAACATTAATGGTGTCCCCCTCGGCTGAGGCTGCAACGTTAGCAAGTTCAGTGGTGCTACGTAGGTGGACTAGCTGTAGATGCACACTTTCTTCTAAGCTTTTGTACGGTTGGCGGGTGTAGTTCAATAGAAAGAAAATAGTTCCTACATAAAACTGCTCACAGCAAGGTCTGTGGATTATCTTGAGTAACTAGGTCGTTTCTGGAAAGAGACATTTCTGTTGACTGCATGTGTAACGGGATGTATCCAGGATTTAACCGTCAGCATGATCTGATCAGTGCTTAATGATTTTAAAATTATTCAGACATGATTCCTGAGAATGCCCTGTAGGAGATTACTAAAAACTTGGACCCCAATCTCGTCATCGCTGAGACGAAAGAGGACGTTCAGCTGAAGTAAGTGCCGGAAGCTGGTACCCTCATTTATTGTTTTTGTGTCAGAGACAAAGACCGCAAATCATAACAGTCGTAATTCAGAAAGAGGTATTCTTTTTCATAGCAACAACACCATTGATATTAGTCTTTTACTTTGAATATGTTTAAAAAGATATTTATTAATCTAATGCAGAGGTGGGAGGAAGTCAACCATGTGAAAGTCACGAGCAAGTCTCAAGTTACTGAAGTGACATTAAAGCGCGTCTAGTTTAGTTTCTGCTTTCAGTTGAGCAAGACATGTCATCGGTCAGGTCTAGCAAGTCATGAAATTCTGCGGATCTGTTGAAACTGTTTAAAAAAAGACACATTCATGTTCCTTTCTTTGTGGGGTTTTTAGTGATGGATGAAGTTGGGTGTTGTGGTGGTCGTTTCACTGGTTTTTGAGCTACAGACCTTGCATGCTGCTTTTTTTAATCACCCAACTGTCATCGATAGCATAATCATTGAATCCAATCCTTGAATTTTATTATATTTTTGGACAAGCCCCTCTATGATAGCTGCCTCATGCGATAGCCTCCTCAGGTCTGCAACGTCCAAGTAGGTTTCCAGATTTGCACTTATTGCACCAGAAATCACCCAATCATTTTTTCAAAACACAAACTCTTAACTTCTGAATATCTAAAAAATGTAAATATTTTGTTAAAACAAGTCAAGTCAAATCTTGTGTCTCATCTTACTGATATCATTTGTTGGTATATGTTCAACATATTGTGTTTTTCATTACTCATATGTAAATCCTCACTGATTTTTTGAGTTTGTTGGTATTTTAAATTTCAGTGATGTGAAGACATCAAACTGTTGTATCTCATTTATTTATTTTTTCTGTAGGCTTTCACAGTTTCCTGCCTTGGAGCTCGATAAATTCCTGGAGGATGTGAGGTAAGAAGCACAACACAGAGAGGCTCGAAGGTTCAACCCATTACCTTATTTGTATCCATGTTTCATGTTTATCAGAAAACAAAATATAAAACTCTGAAGTGATACACAGTTTAATCCGTTAAATATTACACTCAGGTGATGTTGTGATGTAACACTTCAGCATCCAGTCAATAACTGATTTCCAACAAGGGGCTGTGTTGACCAGTTAAAGACTTCTGTGAAGGCTGCCCTTGTGTATTCTCGGTCATGGCTCCTCAGAAATCCCTGCTCGATCCTCCATCCTAGATCCTCAATCCTCAATCTTCAGAGTGCATTTAGGGAATTGGTATGTCCTTTCAACATGGTGGATCTCGATTGGTTTTGCAGGTGAAGTGGTCAAGGATAGAGCAGTTGAGGAGGGATATTGTTGTGAAGCCAGAGTCTGAGCAGGCTCAGATGTACTCTCTGTTTCCTAAAGCCCTTAAGATAAATGCAATCCGTCCACATGGGGGCAGTACAGGACCATCTGAGTATTCATGTGTCTTCCATTAGCTTTCAAAATATGATATAATCAAAATATCATATACCACACTTCTGAAACATTAATCCTGGATTTTCATAGATTTGATACTGAATTGAACAATAAACAAATCACATGCTTTTTGGCCACGTTGCTGTGCAGCCAGTCCAGTATGTCTGTATTTTGCATTTTTTCTCTGGTCATGTTTTAAGACCTCTGTGTATAAGATAAAATCAGGGCCAAAGAACTGAATTCACCAAAAGTGGACCACGAATTGGATACATTGAAAGGAATTCTTAATTTTTGATAGTAGTAATTAACATGTTACTTTGTTGTACACATTTGTAATTTGTAATTAGGGTTATACAAGTTTTGACTGAATTCAAAGAGAAACAAAGATTTAAAAAAAAAAACACGTTTGGCCCCCTGGCTATCTTTTTCTCACTCTTCTCTCTTTTCCCTTTCACTTTCTCTGCCTTCTTTCTTGGAAAAGGAACGGTATTTATCCATTGACGGCATTCGGTTTGCCCTGTCCTCAGCAACCTCAACAGGAGACTACCAAATCTCCTGTTGTTGTCCCCTTGGTCAAATCTCCCACCCCTGAACCCACAGAGCTCGAGACACGGCGGGTGTGTACTACAGTTTACAATGCATATTACAAAAGGAAGACACAATAGTGACATTTTATTCTTAATTTACATGATCAGTCATTAAAAAAGATGTATACTGTGCATTTGTTTTGCTGTTCTGAACTCTTAGCACTTGTTGTGATTTATCCAGATTCCCATACTTCTTCCTCTGCAGGTCACTCATATGCAGTGTAACATTGAATTTGTCGAGGAGGGGGCAAAATATCATGTAAGTCTCTGCAAAAATATATACAGGTTGATAATTTATTGTTTAATTAATTGAAAATGCAACATAAAGGGTTCGCTCATGGACCATCAACATTATTTTATTCCAACAATTTGTTATTTATCATCCATATGGAAGTGTGAGAATAATTTTGTCTGTCTTTCCCTTTAGCTAACATTACTGCTGAAGCTGGAGGATAAACTGAATAGACATCTAAGCTGTGACATGTTACCTCGTAAGACCACATCTTCTATCACACACTGACTTTTAATCACACTGTGAGCCTCAAGATACAGTCAATAATTTAGTCATCTCAATACTGATGTGTTGAGGAGTTCACAGTCAGATACATTAGAGGTGAGCTGGAGCATTGATTTGAGTACCCCATTAGGTGCTAAACCACAAAATAGGGGCGAATATTTTTAAGTAATAAGGAACAGTCTTCTGCACTTGGAGCAAGCATGTCCAAAATCCTGCTTTGGGGCCAATTGTGGCCTGCGGACTTATTTTAAAGGGTCTTATTAAGCAAGCTCACTTTGCATTTTTTCTGTTCACCTCAAATGGCAGGACTATCATACAGTTTGTAGACTTGCACCAAGAAGGACTTATGCAGGTGGAACTGATGTTTTCATAAATAGATGTTAAACAAGCTAACAAATGCAGCAAACAAGAGTGAAGTTAACAGCGAGCGGTGAAAAGTACAATGCTTTTTCACTGTAAGAGACAACAGTTGGGTTTTGCTCATTTTTATGACGTAAAACATAAAAAAACGTGAAAAAAACATGATGTAAGAAGCAGCTGAACCCCAGGTATTTTTCACATAACCTAATCTGGCCCCCATTCAAAAATGTTAGGACACCCCTGAGTTAGAGGATCATTTGATCTTGTTGGAGGGTGTGTCTTGTGTAGTTGAGATTAGGGCAAGAGAAGAGGCCATTCTTTCAGCCGTGTGTTACTTTGTGTCACTTTGTCAGCTTATACAAGCAATTCTACATGTGTCAAAAATATCGCACCAGAAAGCTGGGCTCAGAATATTCCCCAGACCCCTAGACACAAGATACAGGAGACCCACCACTGTTTTTTTTTTTTTTCTTTTTTTTTTAATCAACAAGCTGTTTTTTGATGCTTTCTTTGTGCATTCTGGCACCTTATTTACATTCAAATCACAAAAAGGCCCAGTGCGAATCAATTTCATTTTTCATTTTGAATTAAAAAATGGTCGGTCGGCCATCTGGCACCCTATAGTGAGCCAAATTTGGCTCACGGGTCTTAAGTTGAGTTTCACTGGCATATAGTATTTTCTCTATGGGAGTGGAGAGGGAATGACATATGGTTATACATGTGTGTTTGCATGGGTATTTTGACTTTAATACTCCCAAAGTAGGACATCTGGACAGTTGAGGTTTATTGTTCAGGTTTGGGTTTACAGGAGATTACATTTGACTTTAGGTGATGATAAATGATTGTGTTTTGTCTGTATGAGTTACATAATACCCAAGTCCACTGTACTCTGAGATTTGACCACACACAGTGTTTTAATAGGCCGTACCTCTGCATATGTGTGCACTGAGGCATGCAGGAAAGTGAGAGTGAAATTCCAGAGAGAGCTTGAAACTCGGATGGCGTCACAATATACAGTACACTATGCAAGACTATTTTAGGCAGGGAGACTAACTGTCGCTTATGTGTCACAAAAACCATGCACCTCTATTTTGGACAATTTATTAATTGTTTTTTTTTACATTCTGGAGTTGTTGTTTTTTTATTAGTCATAATTGCTCTCAAAACCCCAGTGGGCATGAGTAGATGTTTCTGAAACATTGTCTTTGAAAACAACAAAAATCCCCCTGACAAATTCTGAATGCTGCACTTACTGAATTATTTTATTTGAAATTGAGGATTTGCATCTCCATGCTGTGCAGATGAGTAGGAAGCAAAGGAAGGCGGATGAGAAAGCAACTGTTGCAGTGGTCATAATAATGTAGGCAGTATGATCCAATGAGCACATGCACTCACAGGTATGGAAGGCATGTGTAACGTTGCAGGCGTGTGGGGAATGCCGGGCCTGTGAAAGGCTGCAGCTGACAGCTGTCACCTCCTGTGTCAAGATCTGACCATCTCTACCCAGGCTTTCATCTCCCTGTCTCTCATTTACTTACTCGCTCGACTTTATCTTCTCTGCTCTTTCTCCCTCCCACAGTTTCTCCCATCTTACGTCTTCTCTTACATACTCGCACCTTAATATCAATAGATCACATACTGTAATGACACATCATAGACACGCCCTGTTCTCTTTGTAAACAGTCCCTCCTGCTGATACGGGGGGGTTTTCCTTCAAAGCTTTCCTTATCAACACGCCAAAGTCCAAAGTAACACTGTGCAGCGTCACTGGCTAACTGAGCCACTTGAATTTCACTCCCCCGACCTTTTGTATGGATTTTCTACAAGAAACTTATACAAATGAAGCTTTTTCCCCACTCAAAACTAAGCAGCAACAAATATTGTTGATGATTTTATGTTAAACCACATATTGCAGACAAGCACCAAAGCCTCTCACTCAGCTCCATTATCAGTCCTTTCATCATATGGCTGTGAGCTGCTAGTGTTTTTCTGTTCTTAATGTCAAAGTCTTTGGACACTTCATCTCCACTTGTTTGTCTTGTCCACATTCCTGATATAATTGACAAGCAGGGTTATTAAAAATCGGTAGACCATGACAACTCCTCTGCTCACTGGGCACAAGCAATGTCTCATGTTCAGCGGTAACTAAAATAAAAGTTAACAAACACACTTATAAGATAAATGTTTAAAAAAAAACACTTGCATGATATACTATCCATATAAAAACAGGTCAGGGGCTGAACAGAGGGTTGTGAATGTTTATGTGTTTGTTGTGTTTATACTAAAGTTTTAAGGTTGCAACACAAGTTCTGAAACTTTTTATCTGAGATATTTTGAGCTTGTTTGTTACGAAAGCAAGTAAAAATCCAGCACGTTTCCAAATTTTGTGCAATGTTGCATGTATTTTGTTAAGACTTCTGTTGATGCCCTTTGTATAGTTCACTATACATACTTCACAGTTCAGTTTTCAGTGTACTGACTTATACTTTCACAAAAGGCACTGAGTCCTTCATTTATGCAATGCAAACATTCAGAAGAATAGCACAGTTATAGTTATTTTACATAACAAAAGGTTGTACAGCTCCATTGCGACATGGATTATTGACACTGCTGCTGCTGCTGCTGCTGCTGTAGGAATATTAATCTTTGCCTTTTCTTGAAAGAAGTCATAAAGGTTCAGTGTGTAGGACTTAGGGGGATATATGTGCTTAGATTGAATCTAACGTAATAAGTATGTTTTCTTTAGTTTATAATCATCCCAAAATAAGAATTGTTGTGTTTTTAATACACTATAAGGAGCCGTTTATTTCTACATAAACGTCCACAGAGATCGCCAACCAAACACTGGCTCTAGATAAGGCCATTTTCACATTTTTCTGTTGAAAGTCCATCTGTTGAAAAAAACACTGATTTGTAACATGAAACTGCTTTATTCAGTGTTTTTAGAGGTTTAAATCACTTGGTCAGTTTGTTTTGGAGAGGAAGAGACCTCTGTGGATAATTCTGCTGAGTTAAAAACCTCCTGAGCATCTGGATCTTCAGTTATTGCACAAAAAAGCTAGCACGCAGTAGCAGGTGCTGGGACGGTGGCCTATCTCTAACATGTCAAACAGCATAGGAGAACAAGTGATTTATATGGTGAAACTGCTTTATTCAGTATTTTTACCGATATCAATCCCCTGGTCTGTTTGTTTTGAAGGGGAGCAGACCTCTGTAGATAATTTGGATCCTTGTAAAAACCTCCTGAATAATGAACACTGAAGGAATTCCAAAACCTGGAAAAGTTTAAGATGGTTGCAAGCTGCACTCCTCACCACTAGATGCCACTAAACCCCCCTAAATCGTATACATTTAATCTTAAACTGTAATCTACTGCGGATTATTAGGTTCAGAAGTTTAAAAGGGGGATAAGCTTTTGATGAACTGGGAGTAAATTGGGTTTTTAGGACAAACACATGGCTCATTAGAACATTTGTAAATATATAAAAAATATTAGCCCAGAAAGAAAGGTTCTCAGCACTCTAAAATTGAGGAGAGGAGAGAAGGTTTATGACTGTCCATTAAATCGTTAAGCCTTTAACAGCAAGTCAAAAGAGGAAAATTTGAAAAGCTTACATGTTTTAACAGATCGTGCCCTATTGAAGACCATGCTGGTTGAAACATGTTGGCTTTTTAATTTTTCTGCCAGATGAGTCCCAGTCTAGATTTTCCGTCCTTTTAAACGGATCGGACATCATCACTTATTTACTCACTGGAACCGACATGGTTTGAATTGGTGTGGCCAAAAGTGCAAACGGAAAAGCCTTCCTAATTTACACTTTGTCCACAGGAATATAAACACGGCACTACCAAAAAAAAAAGGGGTTCAGAGACTCAAAGAGCAGCAGCAGTACTGCTGTTTAATGGTCTTTAATGTTTTGAAGGTGGGCTGTGGATTTAAAAACTGCATCTGGACCATATTTTCTGAATGTGGTTTTAACCCCTAAGCCTGACCTTTTTTTTTAGCTGTAGATCTGTGCGTTGTAGCACTTGCATAACTCCTTGAGAGATAGTGCATGACTGGTAGAGTTGATGATGATGAAAGTGGTGTTACATGTCTGTGATGTATGTTATTAACTGTGCTGTGTTTTTCAGATGAGACTGTTCAAGAGATGGCTGAAGAGTTGGTGCAGCTGGGCTTAATCAGTGAGGTAGGTGTTATGTGTGTTTAAGAGAGATTCATGTTGTGTTTGTGTGTGTGTGTGTGTTAAGCTGCAGGCAAAGGTGTGTGGGTGATACTGTAGGTGAGCTATTTTCTGCTTTTTCTGCACCAAAGTCAGTGAAAATGCTGTTGACTTTAAAAGGCGAGGTGACTACTCTCCTACGTACCCTCCGACACAAACACACCTTCCCCTATAAGAGCCTAACGTTACAGCTGCACATTCACTGCTGCTACATATGGACTCTTGTGCCCACTCTCTCACCAACCCACGTTAATGTTATACAGTCGCTTCATCTCTCCGTGGGCGAGAGTTTACATAGGTTTTTTCCTTAATGAGTTGCTTCTCGTCATGGATTTTATGGATACTTAAAGCAGTTTTATACCTCGTCTGTTGTACTGACTTACATATGTTTGTCTGTGTGTCTTACAGCTTTAATGATGGGCTGTGTCTGTGTTATCTGTTATGTCCTGGTTTTCTGAAAATGTTTGTGTTCTCTTCACAGGTGGACCAAAGCAAAATAGCCTCTTTACTAGAAGAATCATTTAGCCAAGCTCTTCACTAGCAACGGTTTCCTCGACTTTGTTACTTTTTTCATCCTAATCAAGCTCTCTGTTACATGTTGTTTTTGTGGACTATATTTAATGATTTTTTAAATGTCTTTTCTACTAAGCTTTAGACGGTACTGTTACCAAAAGGGAGGGATTCTTCCTCCACATCAGGCTTTAAACTTCCAAAAAATGCACAAAACCTTTGTCATAAAGCCAATTTTAGAGTCCTGGTGACTCCAAAGTTCACTATTTTATTGTAAAAGTCAAATCATGCACATATATGTGCGGTCATTCTTTTGAATGCATTGGCTGTTTAGTTCAAATAAAAGGTAAACCTCTATAATGCTGCAACAGAGACTTGATCGTGACAGTGCTGACTTGATTACAACTTTACCGTTAAAACCCCTTTTAGCTCAAAACACTGTTTTATTTCACTGTGAGGTGTTTACATAATGAATAGCCCGGCTTGTTTGCGTCAGGATGAGACGGTCTAAAACATCTTCAAGGTTGATTCAGACCTTTTATTAGAGTCACAACACACACTTAACTCACCTCTTGCTGTAGTTGTACCTCAAATTTTAGTGATTGGATCCACTTTTGTTGACTGAAACTATATCTTTTGTAGGGATGACTGGAAGAATTTTTATCCAAAGATGATTTTTCAAAATAAGCCAAACCATTCTTTCTGGATTCTAATTTTACAAATTTGACTTCCGTTTTTTTGCCTTTTATGAACATGAGCTTTAGATATATGAACATCCCGGGCTCTTTGGCTCACCTATCTGATTAAATTTATGTTAGTTTGAAAACAGGATGGCAGAAATGAAACTTTCTCCGTTGACTTCATAATAGACAAATACCAAACGGATATTTATATCATGATGCCAACTCTCTCTTAATAATGGTTACTTTGAGGTACTGTGAACTCAGTGTTACTGAATTTCCATTTGTGTTTGTTTTTATATATTGTTGTATTGTTTGCCTTATGCTGGACCTACGCACATGTCTTAAAGTCCTCTTTTCTCTGTTTATTTTTATCACTTTATTCATAGTTTTACCATTTGCTGCTTGTTGGGTTCACACATGCTACTCTACCTGTAAAATTAATTCATGTGGGACTTGTGTTCTGAACTCGGCTGCCATATGCTGTTGAAAGAGGACCTGGCCTTTAATGATTCATCTTTTATTTATGTTAAAAACAGTGTATAGTATGTATTTTCTCTACTTATTTCCCTTTTCTTTACTGTGACTTTGCACAGAGACCACACTGTTGAGAGTCTGAGCCAACTCACAACTTCTCTTGTTTCTGCTTCTGTTGTTTTCAACTGGGACCCAGCGGGTTGACATTATACTTCACAGAGTGCACATGCTCTTGAATACAAAACATTACATCATGCATGTCTTGTCTAGACTTGTACTTGACATCAGAGAGTTGCCTTTGGCCTTTTAGTGACATTTTGACTCAACTCTTCATGGACTACTTTTGCTGCTGTGTCTGAAAGCTCATACAGTTCAAGACCTTAAAGGTATACTGTGCAGGATCATTGCTTACTGTTTGTAAACACACTTGCCAGTGAAAGGAAAAAGTAAAGTAAAAGCCAAACCCAGATTAACTTTTGTTTGGCATTTCACCTGGCCATATTTGCTATTTTTTGGCGCTATGTCTCTTGGATGTTGCTTATGGTCTGTCACCTGTTGGTTACCTTTTATAAGGCCCTGACCTCACCTGACTGCTGTGGGGGTACACACCCATAAACCTCCCAAACACCAAAAATGAATAAATACAGGCAGAGGGCAGAGTCTCTGCAGATAAATATACCGCCACACGCATTTAGAGGATCATAAGTGATGATTGAGAATGATTACTTTTTAGGAGTCTTTGCATTTTTTATTGTAAGAAAGTCCTGCATGGTGTACCTTTAAAGAGGCAGTTAGATTTCAAAGAAAATGTAACACTCAGTATGCCTAGAAAAAGACAACAACTGTTACAATGTTATTAGATACGATGTCTAACCATTTTTCTGGCATTTTATTGAGATTATACCACAGAGATTATGTGTTTTATAATCACAGTACCAGTTTAATTAAAGGCTGCCATATGAGCTTGCAGACAGTCGCCTCACCAGTAGATCATAGTAATCCATTCATCGCCACTCATATTTCTATATTTTTTACTTACTTTTCTTCTCTTTGTATGTGCATTTGTGAACTATATTCCAAAGACATGTTTTAAAATCAGCCAGGAGAATGTAAGCACACCGCTTCTAGTATAGAGGAGTGGTAAAAACCAACCAATGTGATCACCAGTGCAACTTTACATGTACATACTTTATCTCTCTCTCTGACTCTCTGTACTATCTTTAATACCCAAATTATTGGTGGTCTTAAAACTTGTTATTAAATAATCACACAAGGTGGGCAGCCTGAGTGTTGCTCAAGGATGTGAGCTTTTGGTTATGTTTGCATATTCCATTTTGTAAATGACATCAGCGTCAGTAACTGTGTCTGAGACGTGTATCCCGACAGTCTCTGCAAAGTACGACTATTCTTTCAAATAAATGGGTGAAATGCTTCATTTTGTTACTTTTGGCAGGTCAAAAACAATCCTTTACTAATTATTATTAGTAGTAGTAGTATTTATTTATTTATTTTTGCATGTTGAGAGAATTATACAACAAAGATGCCTGTAGATGTGCAATGATAAGTCAACTAATTGATTGGATTGAAAGAGAAGTAATCAAGTTTTTTGATAACCGATTCATTGCTAAAGCGATCTTTTCAACAAAAATGGCAGAAAGTAACCATTTCAGAATCCCAGATGCAGAGATTTTTTTTTTTTTTGGCACACCAAAACCCAAAGCCATAACTGAATTTCAGGAATTTAGTTATGCTGTTGAAGTATTTAATATAACTGCATACTGATATACAGTATTTGATATATATATATGATATATGATATACTTTGGTTTCTTATTTTACTTTTAATATTATTAATGATCTGATATGCAAAGAATTATACTGGTACAGTTAACATTTTGAGTTCTGCATCCTGTTTTAATATGTTATGTATTTGTACATATGTCATTTCCCTTAAAAAGACAAATACACAGCTTTGACGAGAAGGAGTACACTGATTGTAAGACAGAAAACATTTATTAGGTACAATCCTTTTCTTAGAATATAGGGGAGAAATGCCAAAATTGAGCCTTTTCAACAATGAAAATAACAGTTACTTGCAGCCCTATGCTCATAATAAATCTGAAATGACCGCTGCGCCCCTCAGCGTCCAGAGGACAGCCACAGGTAACTCACAGGTGAGTGTTCTGACGTCATACAGGAAGTGGACACAAGGACCTTGGAGTTTCTGCTTTTGTGTTGTCGAACAGTTGCTCGGAAATAACTGTCATTCATTTATTTGAAGGTAAACGTTTAGCCCAGCAGAGGGATGTGCACTTTTGGTGAGTAACTCTCTAATGTCATTTTTAACTTGAAAACCGCCTTGCTTTCGGTAAAAGTAACGTCATTCAGCGTGCGTGTCCGACGCTTGTTTTCCCTCCTCGGGTGTAATTTACCGCAGGCCTGCAGGCAAAATGATCCGGTTTCATTTATAAAAGTTAGCACAGGCCTCTGCGACGTGTTAGTGCGTGTACAGCAGTCATTACTCTGGCTTATGCTTAGAGGAAACGAGCTTCAAACGTTCAAAGAGACTGACGAGAGACGAGGTCAGTAATTTAAACGTTTTTTTTTTTTACTGCTTCCTCACATCTTTGTGACTCTGTACACACACACACACACACTCACACTCACACTCACTCACTCACACTCTCACTGAGTGCTGCCTTTCTATGCAAATGTGTATCCATTCCTAAGCAGTCAGTGGTAGAAGAATATGTGTTCTAGGTTAAACGACCTACTGTTGATAAATGCATTTATTAGAAACTTGATCTTTTTATATCCTTGATATTTTAACCCTTTGAAACCGGGGCAAATTGTCCTGATTTCGTACAAGAGCAAAAGAAAAAGCCATTGAGCAACCTTATGAGAAATAACCTCAAAAATTAGCATGAAGTTAGTTCAAAAAGGTTCAATAGATTAAAAAACAACAACAAACAAACAAGGAAATGACATGGGCAAAAATAATAATTATTTGATAAATATATAATTATTATAATTAGCTTTCTAGGCATTTTTTTTGTAATTTTTGTTGTATTCTTTTGCAATTTGCAGGACATTTTTTGCCAAATGCTCATTGCCCTTATTACATGTTTTCAAAAGAAGTCAAACCAATTTGCTCAGATGTCAAACTTATGAAAAGCATCTGAATGCAACACAAGAAAACTGATATTGATGCAGTTTTCAAAGGGTTAATGATCAGCAGCCATGCGTATGATGACACCAGATTAATTTGTTGTAATGTTAAATGTTTGTGGGCATATAGCCTAAGATTTGAGTTCCTTTTCTCATACAAGTCACAATTCAGTTGCTTATTTTTTCAATCTGCATTCAACAATATTGTCCAGTGATTATGATTGATTTGGTGCTCATGTAATTTGGCCCTGAAAAAGCCAATATCGGTTGGGTGTTAATCCAGAACGAGGTGAGGTAAGGTAACACAGAATTATAAATCATTTAACCAATCAGTTTCAAACTATAACTCAAGCAATGTTCCAGATATTATTTTTATAAGCTGTATCTAAAAATAATATTTAAGTATTTTTTTGTATTTTTTTTTGTATTTGCTATCCAGATAAGGACAAAGGGCCGAGGAGGCTGATGAAAAAGGGATTGACTCTAATCCTGGTTGGCCATATCAACTTCATCCTTGGAGCTATTGTCCATGGCAATGTCCTCCGCCACATTTCCACACCCAGTCAGCACATCACCACTCAATACACTGTTGCCAACATCATCTCTGTCACCTCTGGCCTGCTGGTGAGTCAAGAATCCAAACATTCATCCTTTATTTCAGTGTCAGATATGCAGCGTGCACCAAGAGGCTTAAGGATTTTCTAACTTTAAAAAGCAAAGCAATCCTGATCTGAACTGTCTATCATGGATTTGATGAGCTTTGTTGTTGAATTGATCACTGTGTTATTCTGTAGTCTGTGAATCAGAGTAACACGTATTGACCTGCAGTAAACAGCAAAAACGATTTGCACTGTTGGCTTCAAAGTGTGTTTTTCTCAGCAACCAGGACTGAACTTGCCTATTACAGAAGCTGGTTTTTCAAGCCAGTTACTAGTTGCTCCAGGGCAGGCTTCATTACATTAAGGTGTCAGATAAACTGGCAGCGTCTGATGATGAGATGGTGTTAATGTCAGATGTCTTTGAAATGGACTCCTTACCATGTACTTTATATAGGATGTTACAAGTTTAACAAGTAATATAGTCAGAACATAAAGATTAATTACAAAATATATCTTACAAACACTGCTTTCCATTGGTGCTCTCTTACATCCTGTTATTAGTAAGCCTCACTGTGTTTTCCAGCATCCATACTACCATACTATATAGTATGGCAAAAAAAAAAAGACTGAGTATGCCAAATGCAGTGTGCCAAAAATACCAGGATGTTCTACTCCACCTGGTTGGATTTTGCACTGTGTAAGCCATAATGCTTTTCTGGCTATTCTGACCTACAATCCTCTGCACAGCGGCAGATATGTCACATCGACTGAGCTGCAAACAGATGACCGCTGATTAACAGCATATTGACGGCTGAAAGAGGCCACAATGACAGCACAGAAAAGTGACTGATGAATGGTCAAAAGGTAATTATAGGAATATAACTTGTTTAAGTGAACAAAATAAACATAGAGATTACCACAAAACAAAACATGAAAAAAAATAAAATAATGGAGAAATGTATATTTAGGATGATTTAATTAATTTAGAATGTCATAATCCATAATGTATGCATCCATAACTTAAAAGTTAAACTTGCAAAGTAGCAACAGCAGGGCTTATGGAGTAAACCTATGTTTCTGGCGCGTTTTGTTTGATCTCCATGGTAACGGATACATGAGCAAGAGGGTCAAAGTTCAGGGCGTGGTGTTATTAAGTAGTATGTCTCAATTGTGTGCATACTGCATACAACAGTACATATTTTGTAAGGGCAGCTGCTGCACCTATTTAAATTTTTTAAAAAATGATGGGATTTGGAACGCATCTTCATTTCTTCCTTTGTGTCTAAAGTCTTCTTAGCTTGGCACCCAAATAAAAAAATGCAGCCCCACATCCTTGGGGCCAGCCACTATTTATGGCTCATAATTTAATAAACGCCGCTCCAAAGCTGAAACAATCATCTTGTTATTTGAATCTTGCAGAGCATTGCCACTGGGATTATTGCCATTGTTGTGTCAAGGAACCTTCATGTTTTAAAACTGGTGAGATTTTAATTTGTTTTCAGCTACTGATATAATCACTGTAGTCATTCATTGTGTGTCTACTCAATAATTATTCATGTTTACTATTATTCATATTATTCATTCATATTTCATGTAATGTTGTCTCTGTGTCTCCAGCAAATAGGACTTCTCATTGCATCATTTCTGAACGCCCTGCTTTCAGCAGCATGCTGCACTGGGCTCCTCTTTGCCATCAGTATCACTATTGCTCATGATGGTGAGGGTTTGATGACCGGATGCAATGACACAGAGGTGCCCATCAATGCTCGGTCACCTGTCAGTGCCAGATGCCCGTTTGATACAACACGAATCTATGTGAGTCTGTACTTTCCGACAACATTTCCACGTCACTTCATCCTCCTGCACTTTTACCTCAGTTTCTCTACAGGTTGCCCTCTGTCTGACTATTCAAGCACCAACCTTTGAGGCAAAAAAATCTGTAAAAATGTCACAGGAGAAATGTTCGACCTCATAGTGGTACTTAATTTTGCATTTTTGCTCCTTGTTTCCGTCATCCCCTGTCTCTCAGGATACCACCCTGGCGATGTGGATCCCTTGTGCTTTGTTTTCAGCAGTTGAGGCTGGTCTGTCTGTCTGGTGCTTCATCGTTGGTTTGGCTCTAAGAGGCCTGGCACCCTGTTGTAACAGCTACATCAAAGAGCAGGTGTGTGTGTCTTTGTGGTGGTGGTGGGGGTGGTCTTGGTTGAGGGGTGTGTCTGTCTGAATCTTTGTCTGACTCAGACAGACAGTTTGTCATTCTCTGTTCATGTTATCAAAAGACCATTTAAACCCTGTTGCTCATGGTACAGAAGGAAGCGTGCATCTACTGCTTGCTCACCTAGCAACACCGAGCTAGCTAACATTACAGCTCAGACAAGAAGGATGGCATTAACGCTCTCATCTCGAGCTGCCACGAGCACAAGTTTGCCACTCGTGAGTAGATGCACGCCTCCACGGTGATACAGTTGGCTGCTCACAGCGAGGTCTGCAAATTATATTGAGTAACGGAGTTGTGATTTCTAGAAAGAGACATTGCTGTTGAGTTTTCCATGTGTATTATTTTGGCGCTTTGAGCATGACAAGTCGAATGCCATCTAGTTCCATTATACTGGAGAGAAGGCAAACATCTGTATGGCCGATATCTCCAACACTCTGCAACTCACACCAAAACAATCAAGATTGAGAAATAGCACTACAAGTAAAAGGAAAAACTATATTTTTGATTTTCCCAGTTGGAGGAGGAAGCTGAGGGCGCTCCCCACAGCCAACGCCTGATTGGACAGCGCTTGAACCCTGATGCCTAACAGAGCAGAGAACAGGAAGGACAGCACTCCTTGTAGATAAGCAAAATCCCAAATGGCATTGCTGCACCTGAGACCAGTAGATTTTGCCCTACAGTCAGATAGGTGAGTGTTAATATATGAAATCAGTTTTAAGAAGCTGGACCATGCTTTGCTGTATCATACAGCCACATACCCTGATTCACAGATAAATTACCAAACGGCTCTATTTGTTTTCATTGATAAACCAAACAGTTTATTTAGTGAAGCTGTGAGCTGAATACAGTTGGGTTAAAGCTGTGATTGGTAATGTTTATAAACTTGTATAACTTTTTGTCATATTTACTGAAGCATGACAGATGATCTTTGAAAAAACATGGCAAAAAACTGGTAAATTGACATTACCACACATCAATGAAGGAAACGAGTCTCTAACTGAGCTGTCAATCATGTCAATCACTACACGTGAACTGTGGTCAAACTGTCAAACTCGACGGCGCCGATCAAATATGAATAAAGATAGCTGGAACATGAGAGTTTGTGACCCGGCCAGAGGGTGGTGTTTTTTGTTGTTTTTTTTTTTGGCTCCGCTGTATCCAACATGGGGGCCAGGTCACAAACCTTCTCATTTTACAGCTCAACTGTACACTAATATGCTTCTGAAAACCACTGAGGCGAGAAATGGGCAATGCAGTAACAGAATCTTGATTCATATTTGATCAGTGCTGCCTAGTTTGACAGTTTCACAAAGTTTCATGCTGTTCGCAATATGAAGATGTGATTGGCAGCTGCTCTCAAGACTTCTCAGCTCTGACTGGTTGTTTTCAGTGAGCCACAGTCTACTCTAGCAAATGCCATTGGTGAGAATAGGAGAAGGAGAGGGGACATAATTCTCCTTCATAACTCTATGTGTCATATATGATACTGTGAGTATGTAGTTACAGTTTCAACAAACATGACTAAAGATTATATTTTTTAAAAGTTACTAACTGTAGTTTTAATGTCGGGTCATCTGTACAATTATGAAACCCATAAATGGGAAATTAATTTACAGTGACTCAGCAAAATAACTCACCAAATGTTTCTTTCAGTAGGTGTATTGCAAAGTGCTGATCCTCCTGTGCACATAATAGGACTATGTGTGCATATATGTGTGTGGAAGCTGAATAGAGGTGTAAATGTAGTATTATCAGTATCCATGCATGACTGTTTAGGTTCAAATATACCAGCTATGTCACGTCTTTTAGTAAACCAATGTTTATGAAGGAAATAGGTTTTTATATCTAGTGAAACTTTCTTTGATCATTTATTAAGGTACATTTTTGTTTTTATGAACTCTTGCTTTCAGCAAAACATATTTTATTTTATGTTTTTTATATTTTACCTTTTTGGACAGTTTCTAAAACACAGATTTAATGCCCGCAAATAATGATGTTTAATGCTCACTGCAACTGTGTAATGTCTTTGCTATAAAATATCAAATTATCTTTAGTAGTGTGCAGATTGAGTAATTGGCTTCAAATTGAACTGGACAAGCGCTGACATGTTCATTAGAATTACTACTGTGGCTTAATTGTGCAGGTAAACCATTGACCAGACCACCATTTATGTTTTTGTTTTTGTTTTTTTTTTTTTTAAATTTTTTTACATTGTGTGCATTTTTATTTAAAAAAATTTCCACTTACTGCATTTTATTTGTCAGCATTGTGCTATAATTGAATAAATTTTATTATGTAAGGTATATAAACTCCCCTGTGATATCCTCAAAAATTATGTTTAATGTTTTACATATATATTTTTTGGTTTTGTTTCTAGTAAGACATATGCAGTGGCAAGATGACAAGAGAATGAGGAAACTGAAATGGCAAATTTTAATTATTTTTTTGGGTGGATCCAGAGTTACAGCAGGTCATCACTTAAACTTCAGATTGCTAAAAGTGTCACCGTGGTATTAAAAGGATGTTTTAGGAAACATTCCCTGAATTAGAAGTAATCTGGATTGCAGCATAGCTATATTTAGATTTAGTGCATTTGTGCATGTCCACTGTACTGTGGGTGATGTCAAGTGGGGTCACGTTAAGAGGTTAAACCAGTATGTGGGGCAGCCGCCTCAGCTGGCAGTGACCCCCCACAACTCAACGTCAGAGAAGATCAGATCAGCGTTGAAACGGTTAATCTAATGCCGTGCTCAATTGTGTGGAACGGAATCATAGCACGCAATGCTAATCCTCAGGCTTCAAGGGATAAATATTGACTTAGTGCTGACTGATACAATCACAACACATCTGTTTGGCCATTTCAGTCAGGATGGCGTTGATGTCACTCAGTAAACTCATATTTGAAATCATGAGATGAATATGAGGTAAGAGTATAGACACAAGCTTATTGTGGTGTCCAAACAAATGATCTGAATTCAAGCAAAGGCGTGTGTTATACTGCAGTGATGTGTTGGCATTTTCAGAAATTATGGCTTTTCTGAAATGTCTGACTTCATTATCAAGTGGTTCTTGCAGAAAATGTTTCCTGTGAAGTAATGGATCTCCCATATCTGAGGTTTTTGCAAAGAGCAGTCCATTTAGGAATGTACCACAATTCATTTTTTTTATTTCAATAATTGACCATCCAGCAAATTACATTAATTTTGATGACTTGGATTGTCAGTGACAAAGTCGGCTTGCATTGATTTCTTGAAACTGACTGACTTTAAACCCTACATTTTATACAAATTGAAAATGTAAATTCAAGGCAGACTTAGAATGCACTTATCAAGCAAATGTTTGGCAAAATGGATAGTCCAAAACTTCTGGTGTTTGCACTGCTGTTTCCAAACAAGAATTTAAGCACTTGAAATAACTTGAGCAGGACAGCTCGATAAAAACAAATCCAGTGTCATTACTCATATTTTCTCCGATTCAGGCTAGCTGTAACCTCTAATATATGTGTGGTGTATCTTGTAACATCTATTGCCTATTCTTTTAAAACTGTACAAATTTGGATGTGCTGTACATGTCATTATTTGCTTTATGGGTTCATAGCAGTATGCATTTAATGTATGATTTTTAATAAAGATTTTTGATAATGTTACCTTTAGATATTTTTGTGATTTTAGTTTTGCCTTTCTACTTTATATTTTGGTTCCCATTGTTGCCACAGGAAGACTGCTGTCCCTTGTTGCACCGAGCCCCTGAGGGAGGGAGTCTGTCTAATGCCACAGATACGGTCATGTCTTTAATGGGGTCCCAGGTTGAATCCCATTTAATCCCAAAATGGCCATCATATGACCTTGAGAATGATGCTGAATCCCTGGTATCTCGGTAGCCTTTAAATTCCCAGGCACCATGGGTGGATTATGAGTGTGCGGGCTCCTGGTAACAGATATATAAAGGGGGGGCATAGGGGCAAGGCACATTGATTTTGTTGTGTTTTTGTGTTTCCTCTTGTTATGCATCCTTTTGTGGTTGTTATGTGTATCTTTTAGGTTATTTTTTGTCTTTTTTCAGTCGCTACTTGTTAATTTTGAATGACATTATGAAGGTGAAGGCCAGAGCCCACCATGTATATTGAAAAAGGCAAGATACATCATGAAAGGTGACCAGGTTCTCCCCCTTCATTCGTGCCATTAATCTTTATAAAGGTAAGACGTAGCAAGTTTCACGGTGCCACTGCGTGACTGAGGGATGCATGTCACTTATCCACTGTTTTACGATACATCTATCCAGGGGTAGAAGTTTGTTTTATAGTCTGAAGCCAAATTTACTCAGAGACGGTGTTTTAGATGGCAAGCTCAGCATTAAGAGGCCTGGATCTTTGATTATTTTCAGTGAAAACAATTTGCTTAATTCCTGTGCAATATTGCTCCAGAATTTTGAGATCTTGGCTCATTCCCAAAAATTGTGAATGTATGCCCCCGTTTCCTCTTACATTTAATATAAAAAGGAGAGATCTAGTTATACGTTTTATTAAGAATAAAAAGGTGTTTTGTAAAGAATTGTGTTTTTAAGTTTCAGTGGCCACAGCAGCATGCAACGTCCAGTGGGGCCAATTTTGCCCTGTTGCGCGGTCACGATGAATCCGCGGGCACGATGTGTGTTCACTGCACGCTGCAGGCGACCAGCTGCAAACAGAGGAGCAGCGGAGTGCTGCAGTGAGAGGAGCCGGTGGAGCCAAGGAGGAGTGCCCGAACCACTCGCTATTCTCCACGCAAGGTAAAACATTTCTAATCGTATCCTTACACAGAAACTATGTGATTTATTTGATTGATTCTTGTCGGAGAGAGACTGCAGTTGCTTTAACGGAGTCGTGCACAAATAGCGCGCCGCTGGGCTGAGGACGCTGCGGTGACACACACACACACAGCTCACAAGATTGATATGCTCCCGCGTGCGTGTCAGCGTGTGTGATTCTTGCCTCAAGATGCCCCACTGAAGCCCACATACGTAAAGGTTTCTGCTATGTAAAACTAGCCAGGGTTTCTTCAACAGAGTGCTAACGTAAAAGGCTGCGTCCTGTAACGTTTACCGTACGTTAAAACGGTGTTCAGTGCAACTGATCAATTCAGTGTAAACGCTAGCTAGCTGTCAGCGTTGTTTGGATTTCACGCAAGTTAGCTCGTGCGTCGCTTAAGAGCAATTAGGTGTACATTTAAACATTTTTTTAAAGGACACCCATATTTGCTCTGCGCGTCCAATATCACATTGACCGAGCTTATTATTATTATTATTATTATTATTATTTCTAAGTTTACCTTGTAATGTTGGATAACCATAAAGACACCGAGTGACAGTGTGAAACCTCGCAGGGGGACGCTACTGTTGCCCGGCCAACCTCACACAAACATGAGAGTGGGGGAGTGTCTGATCATCCGCAGGTGTAACGTTCACGTCAACAGCTTGAAACTGGCACTGGTCACCGTGGTTTGCTTTAGACATGTTTTTTTTACTGCAGCATGAACTATGTATGACCCTGCCGACGAAGATTATTTGACATTGAAGAGTCTCAGTCTTCCCTAATGGGCTGCTGCAGATTTAATCAGATATTTTAATCCTGACTTGTATAGAGACAAGGGTGTGGCTGATCAGAGACAATACTATAGATACAGCACAACTTTGCAAGCCCACTCTGCTTGTTTGACCATCAGACCTTTCTTCTTTGTGTGTTTAAACCTGCAGGACCTGCTCCATGGATCCTCTCCAGTGGGGGAACTAGATGTAAAATACAGGATCTGTGTTTTCCAGAAGATTCTGGGAAATCAGTTGGAGGATAATGACAGGTTGTGGACTCATCATCAAATGTGTCTTTGAAACATCGCTGGAAATGGAGTGAGAGGTGACAAAAACAGAGTGGAAGAATACAGCAGCAAGGAGGAGCCCTCCAGCAGACGTCTGATGGTGGATCTATTATCTTGGCTACATGCTTTCATTTTTCAGGATGGAACAAGGGGGATCTTACTTTGACCAGGGGATTACTAGGGATTGGAGAGAAACCGTGTAATGTTATTTTTTTGTGAGGCATTGCAAGAAAAGCAGATACTACAATGGCTGGTGGACGTTTAGACTGACACAAAGAGCAGCTTCATTCATGGCCCGCAGATGAATTGGGACTCCATCACATGTGCAGCTCAGAGTGGACCCGCCTTGTGGATTTCTTACTTCTGCCTCCACTACTGACAGTAAAAATGGACTCAGTCCCTTCTAATGTTAAGACGCTTTAAAAACACTTCCTGCATGTCTTCAGGGCTATCTAGTGGGTGTCTGCGTGATGAAAGTCATCAGTATAAGTCCCTGTGGAGAGATGTCCAACATTAAGATGCATGCACCTGTTGGAAGAGGATGTATGAAAGACTGGTTTTCAAAAACCACTGCATTGTACTACAGACAAGTTCCTGTGGGTTTTTCGTTCCACCTCATCCCCGTCTTCCTCCTCCTCATCTCCCTGTTTACTCCTGCCCTGTCCATTCATATGGAGTCCATAGAGAGCCACAGCGAGTTCAGCTGTGAGCCCATCAGACTGAGAATGTGCCAGGATCTGCCTTACAACACCACCTTCATGCCCAATCTACTGAATCACTACGACCAGCAAACGGCTGCACTAGCCATGGAGGTAAGTTAATTTGTGCATGTCAGTTGGGGATGCATGCTTTTTAATTTATTTTTTATTTAAAAAAAAGAAATTTTTTTTAGGGACAGTTCATATTAATTGGGATGAACAAAATATGAACAATACCTCAACTTAGGGCTGATGTTTTGCGCATGCTCACTTTGTCATTAAAAGAAATATAAGTTTGTGGTATCTGCAGATAATCAGCATGATGGCCAATTCTGATATTTCATTTTAAAGCCAATATCTGCCAATTCTCATGACGTATCAATATTATCGAGCATCCCTAATGTTAATAAACATCACTGTAAATATGTCAGAATTAGCCAGGGGGCTACTTCTTCATCTGTAGTCCTTGGGCAGGTGTACATTTGTCAGCCTAAAATTAAGAAACAGTTTTAAGGGCAAAAAGACTTCACATGCAGTGCAAAAGGCTATGAGGGTTTATACATGATTTATATCACAGCAAAAGACGTTGTACACTCAATATTCTAACCTAAATTCATTCACCTGAGGAAAATGTGTGATCTTATATACTTGGCAGTCATGTAGTGTGAGCTTTTTTTTTTAGATAGGATTTTTTTGGGCGTTTTGCCTTTATTTGATGGGACAGCTTCAGCAACAAAAGGGGGAGAAAGAGGGGATGATGTGCTGCATAGGGTCAAGGTGTAAATCAGACCTGCAGCTGCTGCGGCAATGACACAGCCTCTGTTCATGGGGCGACCACTCTACCACCTGAGCTACTGGGCACCCCATTTGAGCTTTTTTTTAATAACCATAGTTAGTTAATATACTGAGATTTTTTACGTCTTCTGCAAACATAAAACATAACCAAATCACCTTAATGTTTTTGCGTACAGAGATGGTTTGCACAGAAACATTGAAGAAGCCCTGTTCTACACTGAGAGAAACAGGTAACCTTTATAAAACATTGCCCCGAAATGCATTATCTGTAGGCCATAGTCGACAAATTGGATACATGGAGCAACACTTGGAGTGGAGCGGCCTTCACACAGGCGTGGAATATCAAAGAGTTAACAGGAGCAACAAAACAGTTGAGATTAGGTGATAGTCTCTCGACGCTCCTCATGTTACAGCTCCAGCCTCACGCTACATGTCACCGCTCCAAGTACGACTGTGTATGTGCTCACTCAGGCACTCGTGACCTTTCATGTATGTGATCAGTAGCTGGCAGACGCAAGCGGCAATCTAATGGCAGTAGCAGGAGAAAATTTACATCAGAGAGGAATTAGGTGGTTATGTGAGTGATACTTTCAGGTAGTTTGTTTTTAAGGACATTAGTTTTGAGCAATAAGGGGGAAAGGGTGCTGTGTTACACACTATCTGAGTGCTAGTACTAGACACACACCATCCATCTATATCATGTTACCTCTCTTTCCTACTCTTTTGTTGCTCTCCAGAGAGGGAGATAGAGCGCAGAGCAAGGTGTTGCTCAGTGACTGTAATTACCTGTTTGCAGCCGGTATTTATTAGTAACAAAGGCTGTGTATAGCACTATGTTTGCGAATTGAACGTGTTTGGACTACCTGGTAATTTCCAAATGATAAAAGATAATATATTCCAAACAAACAATAAACTTCATTTTTGCAGACAAGGCCCATCCTGTTTTAGTGGGAAAGTCAGGTTGGGATGTTTTAATTTCCAGACTGTCACATTTTATGTGTCTTCATCTTTTCAGATGTCTGTCACGCCCACTATACATGCCGATTGGCATAGTTTCAACCATCCTTTTGGCTAATATGTATAAACTGTGGTTTACACTTTGAAGAACAGGGAAGGATAGCAAATACAGTGAGTTGAATTAAATCCGCCTCCAGCTGTTCATAGTTGGCATATTATATTACCCCTGTTGAAAAGCAGATGAATTTGGACAAGGCTAATGTTGGCTTAGCAATGCTGTGTGTTTAATCTTGAGGGATTTTTATTTTTGGTGAATGTTGAGTTAATATTTTCCCATGTCAAAACCAGATGAATGTCAGCCAAAAGATCAAGCCAAAAGACTCTCTAAATATTTAATCACAGAAAGGGATTCCTAACATTTTCTCATGTCAAAATATGCAGTTCAGGAGACTGTCAGGATCACTGCTGTCTGGCGCTCCTTTGTTCCCGTAGAGGATTTAAGAAAAACAGCTTTATTTCCGATTGACAGCCGTGCATTTTGAATTTGCTTTGTGTGTGTTTTGAATGGGCGATGACAGTCATTGAGTCTCAGGATTCACTCGGCACATTAAAGACCATGCAAATGTTCAAATCAAGTCGATTCCCCAGTGTCATGTCAAAACACGCTGTGTCAGGGATTGTAAAAAGCATCTGTTGTTGAACTTGATTTGACCCAGATGAAGAGGGAGCCAAGTAACTGACACCCTCAGTCCCTCCTGTCATGGAAGAGACAGCTTTCTGAAGATGGTGGAGTAGCAACATGAGCCTTGTTAGGTTTCCTGCTCTGGTCTGCTTTGACCAGTCATGGTAGTCCTGGTGGGAACCCTGGAGGAAATTCAATAATATCTCTCATGGGACAGTGGCTGCATAATGACAACTTGTGTGCATGTTGACAGATCTGTGCATGTAATGTATGTGCATGGGCTTATGTGAAGGTATGAGACTGTGCAATTGAAGCTGTAACTCTACTTTAAATAATAGTTTTAAAACAAGGGTACCTTTTGTGTGGATTCCACTTTTTTTCCACCCATTACTTAAGTGAATAGAATTAGATTTTCGATTTATTTATTTATTTTTTTGACAACAGTAGTTCCAAGGCTGGGGTTGAACCGGGATGTTGCTGCATACTCGCTACCATCCGTGACTGTGTGATAATGTTACTGTGGCTGAAGGTAGTGTCGCCACTTTCTGTATCCGTCATTTTCAATGAAAAGCCCACAAGTTTAAAAAAGGTGTTTCTGTTACTCGCACATTGTGCTCCCAAATTATTTTCTAGTTCGAACCTATCAATTTTAGGTGCAATTGCTCGTGAATTTCTTGCACCGTAGAGCCCTAACCAAGGTACGCCTGACTTTTGTTTTCTTTCGACAGAAAGCCAATATACATTTTGAATATACATATGACAGGTATTGTCAATAGGAAATTATTTTAAGTTGGCATGTTGCACTAAAATCCGATTTACAGAAAATGTGTAACTTAAGTGATTTCAGATGGATGGCAGAGTAATTTTGCTGATTCCCATGTGTCCATATATCTTACTGCTCTGGCAGTTTTTTCTTTTCCAGAAAACTGCGACTGGGCTGATGAAATTGTTGTGCCTTTTATTATAACAGTATCAATTGTACTCCTGCAAAATATGAGTTATGGTCCAGCTGGACTAACATCTGGATGTTCTTTGTCAGCAAATTCAGCCTGAAGGCCCTGACACACCAATCTGACATCAAAGAACTAGTGTCACCTGTGTCTTGGTTTTAAAGTTGTACCTTAACAAAGAGTACAGCCAGTCGCCAACTAGCACATACATTCTGCGCCTGCGTGACAAGAAATAACTCCATACCAGCAAGCTGCTATAATTTTGTTTTGTCATTTAAAATGGGAAACGGTAAGACAGAAAAGACGGATTCAAGATGCAAGTCAGCTGGTGAGCAGATTACCAACTTTTTTCTTATTTCTGTATTTCAACATGTAAGTACAAGATTGCACAATGCAAAATATGAGATACTGTGAAGGAGGATTGTCAAAAACCCTCCAGGGGCTTGAAAAGGGGCACTACCCAGGCAATGATACATGAAATATAACATTTATAATAATCCATTTTCAACCCAATATTGAAAGAACAAATGATATTTAGCAAACAAAAACACAAACAATTATGAACCATTGCTGCTAAAGAGTTCACTGGCTCAAAACATAATTGTACCTGACAACGCCTTTTCAACATTTGTTTGTCTGCCCTCCTTACTTCTTATTCCCCCCTGTTCACTGAGTTATACTGTCAATCAGAGTGATTTCACTCATTGATGAGCTCTGCTGACTAATCAAAATGCTAAATCTGGCTGAATCGAGGGCCACACCATCAATACTAGGGTGACAGACGCTCACCAACAGCCCAACATTGACCAATGGCTGACCGCTGGATTGGTGTGTCAGTAAGGATTAGTATTGCACTATATGCAAAAAAAAATCATATTGGGATTTTTTGACAGATATTGAGATATGAGTGGGAACGGTAATTTTTGCATTTCATTTTCATGTTCACCTGTATCAAAAAATTGCAGCTCTTGCAAATTGGATATTGTACTTGAGCATAATGCAATTTCAAGAATAATTTAATGAATTCTGCAGACACATATGATTAGCATGCCAATATTAAAGCTTGTGCTTGTGTGTGTGTGTGTGTGTGTGTGTGTTTGGGAGTTTTACTTGTAAAAAATGTGAAATAAACAACTGCTGTTAAATCAGTGTGACATATTTCAGATGCCTTAATGAAACTGGAGCCATTGTCAGCAGCTGTTGTAGTCACTTTTTGGGTCATATCACATGATGAATGTTTGCTCTGCCTCAGTGACAAAGCTTCGTTTCTTGGCTTTCTTTCAGATGCTAGTGAGCTATCATGTTACGTCATTATTGTTTTTAGTTGTTTTCAAATCATGGTTTGAGACATAAACAAGCCCTGGATATAAAGCCGCTTTTAAACTCCACTTTATTTAGAAAAGTAAGATGTGCCTCCCCAGTGAGTCCTCAGTTTTAGCTGACTTTGCAAATAGTGCCTTTTCGCCATCTTCCTTTTAAATGTCAAGCTAAGCCAAAAATGGATTATCCCCAAGTGTGTGCACGATTAACATACTAGGCCTTATTTGAGTGACATGCTCAAGGTACAGAGCAGTGTTTTTTGTGTGTGTAATTGCTGAGCTGAGCTAAGGGTTAATTGTACACTAGTACTTTGTGTGTGTGTGTGTGTGTGTGCGAATGTGTGTTTGAGTGACAGGGGAGGTTTATAGTGCCAGCTGTCTTCTCTCACTACTGCTAACTAGCTGCTAATCTCGCTCTCAGTCCTACAATGAAGACATTGACTCCCACAGACCAACCGCTACCCCATCTGCCACAATAGTCAATTAAACCTGAGGGAAGAGGGTGAGTGAGACTGAAACATGAGAGGGGAAAGTGGAAGAGGAGGGAGATGAAATTAAAATAGGAGGTTGTATGACGGGTGAAATGATTTCTTTGGCAGTATAAGTGTGTGTTCATGTGCATGCGGGTGCTAGTGTGCAAGTCTGCTTGCATGCTTTTGTGCTTGCATGTCACGTAGGAATATGCCCCATACTGTCCATCTGCCACTGCATGTTATGGTTCCCAGAGGATGTGCTGTAGGTTGTGACATTTTTTTTTTTTTTAGCTTTCTGCACGTTAGACACAGAGATTTAGACATATGACATCATTGGGATTGTGTTTCTGCACTAAGAGACAGGAACTGCCTGCAAGCCTTGAACCTAATGCTGAGTTCTTTTAAAAAATGAAGATGATTTTCCAGAGCATTTTGCCCCCTAAAAAGACATATTCAAAGTTTATATTAGAATAGCATATGGCAGATGCTTCCTAACACACTGTATGTCATTTCACGTTGAAGATGCTTCTTAATGTATAATTGGTTAGTGATGCAATTTAATTTAAAAAATGACAGTGTATAGAGACTCTGTTACAGTTACAAAGGCAGAAAAGAGGGGGTTTTTCAATTGATGCACTGTGCTTTCAAATAAATCTCAAGGCTGTTTACAAAGAACAGATCAGCATGCCCATTATTGTTCTTTGTTAAATATATAAATAAAAAGGCATGCATCATGCTAGACTTGCTGTCCCTGAGGCCTCTGGGGCCCAGATGTCTGCTTGGCCAGGGAGTTTCCCCTTGAGTTAATGAGTAGATATGTGACTTTTCTGCACTGGAGTTTTATTTTGGTGTAATTGAGGTGAGATACAGGGTGTTCTCAGCCACTAACAATCTGCTATATCCAAACTATTTTCCTGACTGAAGGAGGATTAATTCATTTCATGCAGTAATTCACATATATATGGCAAAAATAATGGAATCTGAGAATGACTTGGTTTTGTGTTCTTGCAAATCTGTCAGATCCACACATTTCTTATTTTTTATTGTTTAAAATCATTCCCCTTTACTTAAATACAGGGTTCACAGTCATGGGTAACCTGGAAAATTCATGGAATTTCACAATCAGATTTCCCAGGCCTGAAATATCATGGAGTTTAAAAATCATTCAAAACTTTGGAAAAGTGATGTAATTTTGTTTTTTTTGTAATACAATTGTTATGGAAAATGGCAAACTTATTTTCTGAAGTTACTGCCATGTCATAGCTGTAATATGCATTGATGTAAGACAACGTTTTGTTTACCATTATATATATTTCTTCAATTTCTCCCCGCGTTCGATCTTTCCCTCCATGTATGCCAATGAGCTGAAATTATGTTTAAATAGAGTTTAAATCTGATATGCTTGAAAAACGCAGAGCATTTTCTCTTAAAATTCTTAAAAATGGCAATACCCCATTAAAAAAAAAATAGCTTAAAAGGTTGTCAGAGAGCTGTTGATTAAACACTGTGGTAATTAACGAGACCGTGGTTTGCAGTCGTTTAAAAAAAGCACAGAAAAAGGGTATTCTGTGCTGACAATATACCTTATTCAGTTTGCTCGGACAATTCCAGCACAATCTTTTGTCATTTGGATCCTGGAGTGAAAGAGATTAGAGAGCCCCTGGTCTAACGGTCAGTTTGAGAAAGGCTCATTTGGGCTACAATAGAGCACACTGTTTATAGAGCAAATAGACAGCAAACCTAGCCCTGAATGAACGAATCTACAGCTGTCAGTCACTGTGTTTACAGGCCCACTGCAAGAGTGAAATCAAGTTTTGGTGAGAAATGTATTAGTTCATTTGCATGCACTGCTATAACCTGATTACTATAAATCACACCTTCGCACGCAGCTTATGAGAAAGCACATTTCTCTCCTAATGTTTCCAATTTTGTTATTTAAAGTAATGCTGACATTTGAGATTGTTAATGATACACGCTGCAGCCCATGAGTTTTTTTTCTGTCTTTATTTATTGCAGCGTTCAGACAGACAGCACAGTGAGAGATAGGCTCTATGATAACAGGTAGCACCGATTTTTTCGTAGTGTTTGTCTGTTCAGCTACAGAAACCAGTAAATATATACTTATTTAATGTTAGTGTTACCTTTTAATTAACAAGCATGTTATTATGTTTTCTGTACTTCTATCACCCTCCTGTCACAAAAGCTCAGGCCAAGAATTTAAACATGGCCAAGACACAAGTCTTAACCGACAGAGAGCTATATTCACTGTGTTTCTCTTACTTCGAGTAATGCGTCAGAGGTTGTTCTTTACATGCATCTAAGTAATCAAGTTATAATAAAGCTGGCACTAACCTGAGTAAGTGCATGCAAACACAGTCAGGCATTCTGCCTTAATTCAGCAGGGCTCTGGTTACATGCACAAGTAGCCATCTGACAGTAATGTGATGCTAATATGGTTCATTGGAACAATATGATACCCTGTCAAGATTATGAAAAGTTAGAAGCAGTTTTTCTAGTAATTTTCACTAATAGTTTTGGGTGAGGAAAAAAAATTCTGAACTCCTTTTTAAAAAGGTCTAACAACAGCATCAGGTGTCATTAGATTTCAGGGAGTTTGACACTGAAACACAAGGTAGTTTGCCCACGGTCATGTAGGCCTCTTAAAATAATACATGAATATAACAGTGTTTTTTTCTCCTTATATTTGGTTATGGTATAATTAAGGCACATTACTGCAGTCATGTGACCTGTTGTGGGCTCCAAGTCAAAGTTAAAAAAACTACAATGCAGTGGCATATGATGAACTGACAGGCAGGCAGTTACACACTTAATCACTGTGAAAGGCTCTTAAGGGCTTTTCTTATCCCACAAGACCACCCTTGTTTTATAACTCCACCTACTCCAGACAGAAGGGTTGATGGAAGTAGATTTATTTTTTTTTAATTTACTATTAGAAATAAACTTGCCAGCCGAGGCATCAAAATACCTATTTTAAGTGCTTGTTTTTCTTTATGGGAAGATTTGAGCTCATTTGTTAAGTTTATTATATTGAGAGAATAATGTTATTAATTTGAACTTTGATTAAAAAGAGAAGACTTTGCTAGTATTTATGAGATGCAGAAGTAGGAAGAATAATCTGCAGGAGTCACAAGAACGACAGGAGGGAGTAAGTGACAAAGAATAAAAAGGGGCAGTTGAACAGAAACTGAATGTCAGAGACTAAGCCCGGAGAAATACTGACAGAGTGACAGGTCGTGTAAAGTCTTTAGACCCTACTGTCTCCGGTGTTTGTGTTTCTCTCAGTATGAGGTCCTGTCCTTCAAAATAAAACTGCTCTGTTCAAGTAGGGCCACCCTGGGGCCACCAGGTCCCCACAACAGAGAGAGTTAGTGTGTGCCAAATTTGCAGAGTTCAAGGCTCATTGTCCTTAAGCGTGGTCTGTTGTGAATTTTTCTTTGTGGGTGTGTGAATACGAAAGAGAGAATGAGGTTTTGTAAAAGTGTGTTTTTGTGAGCGTGCGATGGCTCGGTTGTGTTTGCGCTGTGGTTTACATGTATGTGTTTGTGTGTGTGTTTGGTGCATGTGAAGAGGCTGATTACCCTATTCACTCCGGCAGAGACAGACAGGTCCTCATTCAGTTTAAAAGTTCCCGTTTGTTTCAGTCGAACTCTTGATTATCCTGCTTATTCCGAAAGAATCTATTGAAGCTGCTGGCCCAAATGAAGCAATCATTTATTTATACACAGAACAGAGGCACTGCCTGGTGCTTGTTTTTGGCAGAAAGTTCCCATCAGCATAGCTGCCACTGCTGCTTATCCACTCTTACAATGCCAAGCAAAGAGAGATTTTAAGAACAATTGGAGAGATTTTGCATTGCTCAAATACTGTTCTTTAGCCCACTGAAATTATAATACCACAGGTTTCCACAAACATTTGAAGCAGTGGTGTATGCTGCTTGAATTCCCCAACCCAAGAACATCCCTCTTAGTAAAACGTATATGTTTTCTTTTGCAAAGCAGAAAAAAGAGGTGAAAAAGCAATCATTAGCTGAAAGGATACTGAAAACTGTCCAAACTCACGCCCATCCCTAATATGGACATGAAAGCTGTATTTTTATTTAACCTTTGTTTAACCAGGTTGGTCCCATTGAGATTAAGAATCTCTTTTTCAAGGGAGACCTGGCCAAGACAGTCAGCAGTAAAAAAATACACAAAATTGCAGGCAGAGACACAAAGGGAGACAAAATACAATTCACAAGCAAGGGAATTCTCCGGGGGACATTTGTACAACCAGGCAGACTAAGGACAATGACATTATATAGAATCTGCTTCTAAAAGTTACAAAGTAAACTTATTGTCATTTTTCTTAAACTACATTTAAGAAGAAATTAAATTTAAAGGTGATCCTGAATCCTGCTACATCTTTTGGCGTCGAAGGAGGAGTTTATGAGTCTCACATTCTGGGGTAAGAAGCTGCTCTGTAGTCTGGTGTTTTGGCAGCGGATACTTCTGTATCTTTTCTCAGATGGCAGCAGGGTGAACAGACTTTGGCTGGGGTGGCTGCTGTCTTTAAGTGTCCTTTAGGCTCTGTGCAGACACCTTACTTTACTGAGGTCACTGATGCTCTGCAGATGGGAACCAGTGACGGGTAGTTTTAATCACCCACTGTTAGAGCCTTCCTGTCCTGGGCCGTGCATGAACCATGCCAGTTTGTGATGTTTCCAGTCAGTATGCTTTCTATTGCTCCTCTGGAGAAGTTAATAGGGATCTTGCTCTAAAATTTAACCTTTGTAAGTTTCTGTAGAAAGTAGAGCTTTTTCTGTGCTTTTTTAACCTGGGTGGTGATGTGTGATGACCAAGATAGGTTCTCAGTGATGGTAACTCCAAGGAACCTACAGCTGTTCACCTGCTCCACCTCAGCTCCACTGATGTAGACAGGGGTGTGTGTCTTTGCCTCCGTCTTTGTAAACTCAACAATCAGCTCCTTGGTTTTACTGACGTTGAGCAGTAGGTTGTTCTCTGCACCGCTCTGCAAGGTTTGTTGATTTCCTCCTGGTATAAACTCTCATCATTGTTTGTAATATAACCAGTAATGGTGGTGTCGTCCGAGAGTTTTCCTGATGTCTGGGAGTGCAGTCATGGGTGCACAGTGTGAACAGGAGGGGGCTGAGCACACAGCCCTGCGGGGATCCTGTGTTGAGCACTAATGAAGAGGAGGTGAGACTGCCAATCCTAACTCTCTGGGGTCTGCAGGAAGTCCAGTATCCAGCTGCAGAGTGTTGTACTGAAGCCCAGAGTGTTAAGTTTTCCAATCAGCTTCATGGGAGAGATTGTGATGAATGTTGAGCTGAAGTCAACAAACAGCATCCTGATGTAGCTGTTCTTATTCTCCAAGTGAGTGAGGAGCAGTAGATATGGCGTCCTCTGTGGATCTGTTGGTTCTGAAAGCATACTGGTAAGGGTCCAGGCTGGCAGGGATGTTGTCTCTAATGTGCTAGAGAACCAGTTTCTCAAAACACTTCATCAGGATGGGGGTAAGAGCCACAGGGCAGTAGTCATTAAGACTAGACACAGCAGACTTTTTGGGTACAGGAACAATGACGGCTCACTTGAGGCTGGAAGGAACAGTCTCTTGTGAGAGTGAGATGTTAAAAATGTCAGTTACAACATAACAAGCTTATCAGCACAAGTTTTTAGTACACGTGCTGTAATGTCTGGGCCTGTAGCCTTGTTTATATTCACTGTTAGGAGGAGTTTTCTCATATTTGCTGTGGTCACTGAGAGTGGCTGGTCCTCTGGAAGCAGAGTAGACTTCTAACTCCTTCATTTTAGACATTTAGCAAAACCATCTCCTTGATTTTCAAGTCATTTTGCAACAAATTCTAGGCTAAAGGTGCAGAATACCCAAAAGCCCTTTTCCCAATTTCTGTCCGAACATTTGGAAGCAAGAGCAGGTCCTGAGAATGCAGTAAGTACTGTCCGGTACTTTTCTGCATGATGAAAACACAAAGATAGCGCGGGAATGTTTTTGCAACAAATGCTGTCTTCCAGATGTATTGCTTTAATTATTGTTAATATGTTATTTTATGTAAATTGCTTATTCTAATAACCAAATCAACTAATGATAGCCACAGTAAAGTATAACATATAGTTTGTTGAGCACTTTGTTCTGCATTAACTGCCCATTTATGCACCTATTCAGCCATTGTAATTCTGTTTCATCCAACCTCCACCCCATCCTGCTATCAGTAATGTATCGATGACAGTAGAGGTCTTTCTTTCTCCCTGCTTTTGATTATATTGATGTGGTCCATCTGTTTTTCACTCCCTCCAGTTCTTCCAGATGTTGGTATGAAGTCTAACGTAACATACTGTATATCTGCGCAATGTATAGTATTGACTGTGTGTTGTATTGGTGGGAGCCCTGTGGTATTGAGCTCTAATAAAACACACAAATATAGGTTATCCATGACTTATAGTCTTAATCTGAACCCATTACCCAGCCTGGGAACTGTGTCTGTGTGTGTATGTCTGGTGAGAGATGTTTAACCCTCACTGTTAAGCCCAACTTAACACCAACGTACACACAAACACACATCATTGATCCCCTTCTCACGCAAAGCCACTGAACACGAGGCAGCTCTAACATTTTCAGCATACTGCAGGGCAGGACCAGTGTCAGCATAAAGAGCTCTGGTGCTACTAATTGTGCACTTATCAAGACGCATGCAACTCTCTCCCAAAATAGCTCACTTGTAAATGCATACACTCACATGGGGTTTTAAACCATTCACATCAGTACCACAGAGAGTAGTCGTACTGCATTGCAGACATGTTTCGTTTTAATTGTAGAACATAATTTTACTTATATTGCTGTCTCTGACAATACCTGTCACCCTGTATTGCCTGCTAGTAATTTCATTTTGTTTATGTGCACGTTTTTAAAGATTTGTCCATAGTTTGGTAAAATAGAAGAATATGTTCACAGGTTACTGGGCTGTTCCACATGTGGTGCATTTCTGCTGCTTGTATACATCCATTTCCTATCAAGTCCTCCCAACATTGCCCAACCTGAGCATCCAACTCACTCTGTGACTGTGATGCTGTCTTGATTTTTGTCATTAGTAACTTAGATGTGTGGTTTAGTTGCACTCAGAGAAAGTGCATTCACCAGGAAGTTTCATCGTATGAATGAATTTGTCCAAGGTGTTTTTCAAATTAAATATGAACCTTTATTTTTAAAAGAATGTGTTGATAAAGTATTATATTTTATAGTTTCAAATGTAATGGTTTCTTCAAAACCATCAGTTTGCAATACTAATTCTTGATTCCTCAAATACCAGAAATAGCAGGTTTTAATCTGAATGTAACAGAGCGTATATGTAAGTGGTTAGCAGATGGATATGCACAGGCGCCTTGGAAAGTGTGAGGACATGTGTGGGTGCTATCTCTGATTTAGCTCCATTGTCACACTCTTGGCTCCCTATCTACATCTCTATCGTTTCATTTGACCCTCTCTCCTGTGCCTCTCAGTTTCTTCACTCTCACTTTCACACTCCCTCTGTGTTGCTCATTGCACAGGCTTGTTTGCTATACTTTTGGATGATTTCACCCATTAAAGGTGGGATTGTGTGTGTGTGTGTGTGTGTGTGTGTGTGGGGGGGGGGGGGGGTCTGTGCACACACATGCTTTGCACTGTTATACTCAACGAGCCATGGTCCTGTGAGAGCCACCACATCACCTGTTGCCATGGTAGTTAAATACGCAGAGAAGGAAGGGGAGGAATGAAGGGAGACAGACAGACAGGCAGGGGAGGAGAGGGAAATTGGATGATGAGTACATGTTCTGGAGAAGAAGGAGGAGGAGGGAAAGGACTGCTAACGAAAGGAGAAGAAAAGAAATACGAGATTCATACTTGTAGCTAAGTCATTTAAAAAAAAAACAACCTTTCTCTCAAGTGCTATTTGTCTTGGAAAGCAGGAAGAACAATGGAAATCTGTGGTATTTGCAGTCAAAGCCGTGTAATCATGGACAGACGTGGTGTAGTTGAAGAATATAATGTCTCTCCACCCACACCAATGGAAAGACAGGCTTCTATTGTTGTTAATATGAGGCGTGAAGTCAGGATACAGCAGCCTTGAAAAGTCAACCCACAATTTTTGCTTTGTTCATTGTTATCTGGCAAAGGCAGGCATGATTTAACTGGAGAAAGATATAATTTCAAACTGAATTGAAGATTATCCACAGCTGTTCTTCACTTAGATAATAACCGTATAATGTACTAATAATAATTAACATTTAATAATAATAACTATCATTTTTGCATTTTTAAAAAGGTGTGCTCTCCCTGTTTAAACCGCCTTGTACAATGTGCTTTGGCATTACTGTTTCACGCCAAGAAAGCCTGTTTAAAATTTGAATTTGAACTTCGATAATAACATTATCTAAGTCAGTCTGCATTGTTGTTTGTCCTCATTCAACCTGACATCATGTCTTTCTGGCTTTCTTGCTGGTGAAAGGATGGTTTCATTTAGTTTTGCTCTATCCAGTGAGCAATTGAAGTATCTGTCTTGTCATGGTCATTTTCAGTTTATTCAAAAGCTGCAGTAGTGGCTGCTCGGAGCAGTCAATTTGACTTTTTTCACATGGAACCAAACTAAAACTATCTAACAAAATCAGTGGATACATTGGAGGCAAAATGTGTCTTTTCTTTCATAGAGTCATAACTGTAAAAAGGAAATCTTATTGTTCACAAGGTTTGAGTATTTAGAGAAGCAGTGGACCATGTTATCTAAATATTTGTTGATTTGGATGGCAAATATTTTTGAGTAATTCCAGATTCAGATCTCTTGGGGAAAACAGGCTCTGATAGGATAGAAAAAAATGCAAAAACCTCTCTACAAAGATGAGATTGATGGGGATGATAAGCAGATAAGAGATCAAAGGAGGACCAATGCCAAACTGTGTCAAAAGAGATGACAGCTAAAGCAACAAGTCTCAAGACAAGATTACGAGTTTGGGGAAACAAAATCATAATGGGATAACCACGGTAAAAATGCATGTTGATGTACAGAGATTGCATAATAGAAAAATAGTAAATAGATTGGAAAATTTAGGAGCACGATAAGGTAAAATAGAAGTTGGGTGACAGAAAAGAAGCCAAGGAATGAGGACAGTGGGGAAAAGATGCACTGAGTTTAAGACATAAAGAAGAAAACACAAAAGTGAGGCAGAACATGTTGATAGTGTTGCTGAATACTTTCTGTCAAATATGCATTAACAGGATAAAAAAAGGTATGGGAAGTCTGTGAATGCTGATGTTAGAAGAGAAAGTGGAGGAGGAGGACAAGTGCATGTCAGCGTAATTGCCAGGAGTAAATGGGAGGCAAGGAAAATAAGAGGTGAATACGGGAGAAAGAAGAGAGGAGGAGAGGAGGAGGGGAAGTGAACGTGAAGGGGAATGCCATTAACGGCTTTGTCCGGTCCTCCCGAGTGAACGATGGAAGGACATGGATAAACGAACAAATGAATGAAAGAGAGAGAGAGTGTGAGAGAAGGGTGCCCCTTTCTTGACTGTCTTTTCAGAGATTAGGGAGGAGAGCATCGCGGTCTGTTCAGTTCATCTATTCATGGCCAACGCCTGTCTCTCTCAGTAGCCTGTGAGAGGAGTGAAGAGGCAGGCACATAGCCAGTGTGTGTGTGTGTGTGTGTGCGTGCGTGCGTGCGTGCGTGCGTGCGTGCGTGCGTGCGTGCGTGCGTGCGTGCGTGCGTGCGTGCGTGCGTGTGTGTCATGGTGTGAATGTCTTTATGAACACATTTACCCTGTGTGCATTATTGAGCAAGAAAGTACAAATGTTGCTTGAGATGAAAGAAGAGAAAGGCAGCAGCAAGAGAAATGCTTCTCTTAGAGAATAAAATAGAAAATAGGAGGTAAGCTGGTGAAATGAGAGGGACATGGGGGGGTTGTGTTATTGCTACGTGATTGTGAACTGAAACGATGCACTGTTATGCTGTTGAGAGAGAGAGAATGTAATTGGCTCTAATGTATGGATGCAATGAAGCAGGGTGCAGTTAGTAGTTTGAGTGCTAGGAGATAAAATTGAGGAATCGAGTTGCAGCAGAGAGGCTGAATCAAATGGGAATATTACAGTCTGCAGAAAGACAGAGAGAAATGGAGTATTTAGTTGTAATAGCTCGCGGAGAGGGAATGTTACAAGGATGTGATTTTGTAGTCAGCTAATGGATGTAGAGATGATGTGGTCTGACAGCATTTGTGCTGCAGGGCCCGACTGACTGATTTGAGAGAGAGTTGCGGTGTAGGAGAGAGATGGCACGAGAAAGAAAGGCGGGTATGCGGTGACGTGTCCAGACGGACTTTGGCGAGGTTTAGCAGCAAAAATCCAGCTATTTCTCGTCTAAATTCCTCCTCATTTGTCTGAAAGAGGTGCAAGAAATGGCACATTGCATCTATCAGGGCATTAAAAGATCAACACTGTACTCCTTTTAATGTGCAGGTTCAAGGGATTGAGGTTACTGATTTGTTACTTGATAGAGTCAGAGCACATAAATATTCTCAAAACACTTACTAGCAAACTATGCATGCCACCTATTTTTACCAGACTAAAAATGATTCCTTTATTATAGTTTCATTGGGTTTTATCGCAATTTACATGATCCGATTTGCTATTTGAGAGGTTTCCTGATTGAGAGCTGAAAGCACTCAAGAGCACTAAATAAACATAAACACAACAGTATAAGATCAATGAAAAGCACTGATAAAAGAGCAGCCTTACATTTGGAAATCCAAATAAGTTATTGAGCATTTGATATTTTCACTATGTTAAATAATGGAACACTAAGTTGGACAACTTTGGTCAGAAACTTGGGATTTTTTGAAAAAGGCATTGCTGCCACTTCAGGAGCTGTTTCTTTGATGGCTTAGACCCAGCAGCCTGTCACCTTGATCTGACCACAACACAAAGCTAGTGACAGTTTCAGGAAGTGTGTATGTGTGTCCGTCTCAGGTTCTCACACTCTATACACTCCTTCCAATCCATTTGACTCCCTAATCCACCGGGAAACCACCACTCTTTTCTCCATGCCATTCCAGTTTTTCTCCTTTTTTCCTCCATCCCTCCCTTCCTCCTCCTCCTCCTCCTCCTCCTTCTTATACGCTTGGAAATGTTTTCAAGTTTCTGCAGAGTTGGCTAACTGGATTTTCTACAACCTTTCTAAGCACAAAAACACACACACACACACACACACACACACACACACACGCGCAGGCAAAACTTCCCCTTGACTAAACAGACTAATCAGATACATTACGCATTTCCAAAACCCATATATGTTTTCCTGTTAAGGAATTGAATTTGGATCAGTGTAACAACTCATGGGCATAAGTACTCATTTGAACATCAATATTCTTTCAGTGTTCTTTCAGTCACATGAATTTTATGTTTATTTACTGTTTAAAACGTACAATGTTCTTACTTCATTATAGAGCTGCATGCAGTGTTTTGCTTCACTTGTTGTTCAATAGATACATTAAAAATTGCACGTTTTATGTTGTAGGACAATTTCCACTTTTTTTCTTAAGTATTTGAGTACTCTTTAATAATTCAGTGCAAGCACTTAAAGATTGAAGTCACTTAAAATGCCTATCCCTTGTAAAGAGACACTTGAAGATGGATCAAAACAACTCCCCATCATGCCACTTTTTATCAATGTATAGTTCCCATATGTTTTATTAATGTAATAAGTAAGGTGAAAAGTGGGACTGTGAATTGTGGAGATCAGCTATTATTGTAATAATTTTCCTGATGGAGATTGTCAGTAGGAAAGAAAAGCCATAGAAAAGTGATCAAGTTTTGATGGTCAGTAACTTCTAAAATTTAAGCTTAGCATTTCTCAGGCTAGCAGGCTAGCTGATGACTAGAGTTTATGTAATGTGCAACAGGGTTTTGTTGTATTTTCCCCATATGTAGGTTTTAATCCCTAACACACGCTGAACAGGATACGTTATTCAACCAGAAGAGCACTGCTGCAAAATGTTCTCATATGTAACACTCCCTGAATGCAGTGCTTTCTTTTTGGTATAAACTTTACAGCAGTTACTGGTATATGTCTTTTTAAATTATTTTTTATTAATTGATTAATAAATTTATTTCGCTTGCATTAGATGACTTTCAATTATATGACTTTCCGTGTGTCTTTCTTTCTGTTTTTTCCTTGTTTTGTTAGTTTTTTGGGGGTTTTTTTCCCTCCGATTTCTTCCTCTCTCCTTCACCCTGGGTTTCTTTGGAGAGAGGTAGTCAAGAGAAAGAAACTTAATCCCTCTATTGAACAAGAGGTGGACCACTCAGGGGCCTTTTTCTCATTTTCCTCTGTGTCAAAAAACCCACCCTGCTTCTCATTCGGAGTGCTCACAATAGCCTGTCTAAATCACACAGTCACATACAAAAATACATCTTTTTCCTGTGATTTTGAAATTGATTTTCATCCAGCATTGTCTGTCAACCCTCCAGTATATTGTTGTATAACGATTAGTGCCATCTGCCTGTTGTCTGGGCGATGTGATATTTTTCTGGATATCTATCAGTAGGTGTCAAATGGAAATGTGCTGTTGTCGGTGACTGTAGCCGGTGAGACAACAGGGTTTTTCTGTCAATCCCTGGGTGCCCATGAGGGCTTAGAAAATTAAAATGTCCAGGTTATTTTGGCTAAATGTTTTTTTCTTCTAAATATTGTAAAGAGTATGTGCAAATCATTAAATATCTTTGATTTTTCTTAGGGTGTACACACCCATCACATCTTGGGGCAACAAGCCTCCCATTATACCTTTGGGGATAGCATAAGGTTTCTCTGCACAGCAACTGAATCAACAGCACTCTTCTGCAGTAAAGGCACTAAAATAAAAATATTTCTCTGACATGGTGCTCACAAATATAGTTGCCAGAAGGCTTAGGTCAAGCAACCATTCAAACTATTCTAAAGCTATGTGGGGGATATGTCATGTCTGAGCATTGCATGATGGATGGAGTTTTTGAACTGTGCTTTGCATGGTGACCTTTATTAGTGGATTTAATTTATTTTCTGCATACTTTAGATGAGCTTCAACATTTTTGCTTTGACTTTTTTATCGAGTAGTGCTGACCCAACTTTAAGTTTAAAAGACAAAGTGTAGTTCAATCTTAGCACATAAATTGTTAACTGTGTTTGTAAATTTATTGACTATGTTATCAAATGCCTCTTTGTATTTTGTTGTTATTCTCACTCTAACCACTCTGTTTTCATTATGAGAGGGCCTTGTTTACAGCAATCTTTAGTTAGTAATTTTGTACCTGGACACTTTTTAATGCTTGGGGATTTAAAATTAATGTAAAATACATGCCAATCATCTAGAGAAAAGACTTCAGTGAACTTCAGTGATACACGGATACACAACCATTAGTGTGACATTACAAACAGCTTGCTATTGTGAAGGACCACAATATGTTTGTCCTGTTCAATCAGTTGTACATTGCGGTCTCTCTCTCACTCATGGATGGTAGGTGGAGGGCTATGCTTGGGTGCTCACATGCTGGAACAGATTATATGCTTTGTTTGTGGTGTATCACATATTTCTCAGCAAATTAATTTGGTCAGTCAGTGCAGTGCCTCACTTGTGACTTTTGCAAACCAAGTTAAAATGAACTGCAGCTATTTTATTAATCAGTTATATTTGGTGTACGTATTGTCTGTAATGACTGGAAGCAAATTCCCTCCCTTGATATTAAGTGGGTTGAGTCTTCTCCACATTGAAGGAGGGAGAGAGAGGAACAAGCAGGACGAGAGAAATCCTATTGCAGGAAGCTAATGCACTACATTTCCTTTTTCTCTCATATCCTCTTCGCCCCATCCTTACCTCCTTCTTCTAGATCGTTCCCTCCTTTTGTGGCTGTCTACAACCTTAGGGCTTTCCCACTTTCCTTTCCCTTCTCCATCACAACTGGCTACAAAATGCCAGACAATTCACTCTAGTTGTCCTCCGTGGAAAGCTGATTGCCTCCCCCCTCCTCTCACGTTGGGTGGCACAGTTAGGCCACTTAATATCAATATTCTCTTTGTGGTGGGAGATGGGGGGCAATTGCCTGACTGTCAGAATAATTGCCCACAGATAACTGCACACATGCACTGCCTTGTGCATGCACACGGGCCTTGTGCACCCACACACCGGAAAGCATGATAACTGGGACATACTTAACCAGAATACATGAACAGTGACACACACACATATGCGTAACCCCACATGCACGGGAGAAATGGGCAGAATGGGGACACAGAAATTGGTAGCAACACACACATTCGCAGTAGAGTTAGTATGAGGAGACATGAAGAAAGGCTACACTCTGTTGGCCAGTGAGAGACGCTCATGCAGAAAGCAACTACCACTCGGTTAAGTGTGGCCCCAGGCTCGTACCACAGACAGGGACAGAGACTGTTCTTCAGACTGACGCCAACATCGGTTTTTGTTGGGGGCAACAGAAGACTTTCAGATTGTAATTGACGTCAAAAATTGTCATTATAAGATATTTCAACTGTCTTTTTTGATAGTCGTCTTTTAATGGCACTCATGCTCACACAACACTATCAAGTATAGGATGGAGTGTTGCACACATAGATTAGTAATTGAGGCAGTGTCACACATATAACTGGCAATAGTACCTGTAATGAAATGGTTGTCACTGCAGACTCTCATGAATACATTATGATCGACATATAGTATGTAACATGTATATATAGACACTGAGAACATCAAAAGAAACAGAACAGCTATATTTGTGCAAGCTAAAACATTAGAGTGTTCTCAGATTTCACAGGCCTTGAAACTTAAAGCCTATTAACTGTTTTGCACTTGCTGCTAGAACATGATGACTAAAATTTTGGACTCATTGGCCATTGGTGTTATTCTCTCTTTACTTAGTGTCAGATCCCCACACACCACATTGATTCAGATTCAGGTATGAATATGCAACATATTTGATAGCATTGGCTAGCAGTGTCACCAAACCTTAACTCAAGACCTTCTGTTTTGTCAGGATGTTCAGAAGAGATTCTGATCAGTCCAAAGCAGCACGACTCTTTTACCGTTTCTTCAATTTGTATTACAAGAATACTGTGATGGTGAGAAATCAAGACACTACTGCACACAGACTCAAAACCATGATGCTAATGACCATGTTAACACACTCGATATTTAACAGCCAAACATAATGTTGTATTCAGAATGTTTAGGTTCAAACGCTGAATTGCCTGAGAAAGGAAGCTTGTATGTCCACACTCAAGGAAACACATGGGTTGTAAAATGTGTGAATTATTGAATGGAGCAGAGTGGTGTGTGTATATGTGTGTGTTCATGCCTACATGTGTTTATGCCAATCTCAAAACTATGTCACACAGCTCATGCGCCACTGCACCCATTTACTGGTGGAACATCTCTCCAATGTGCAGATCTAGAACACAGCAATTGAGAACAATCAAAACATACTCACACAAGGCCTGGTTCCACACAGAAACACGTATAAAAGACACGCACTCATACACATTCACTGATGCATGGGTATTTGCACAAATGCGCTCATAAAGCCAGTAAACACTTTCTATAGCTTTTGTGACAAGCAATCAATGTCAGTGCCCTGTTTTGTGTCCCATGTACACATGATTTATATACACAGACACACAAACACACATTGCTCATTGTTATAGTCTCCAGTCGATGCTGTCATGGTTCTGCTCTGATTTGTTTTCTTTTTTGAAGCTGCATTGGAGACTCTGCTTGGATGCAGCCGGATGATTTGAACTTTTAAATAGCTGAATAGATGCAGGTCATTTTGCACACATAACTCTAACAGTGCACAGTGCACCTAATGTTGCTGGTGATGCTGATGTATGAGCACATTAGTAGGCTATGCTGAATATATTGGGTGTGTGTATTAAGGCTGAATAATACGGGAAAATGATCTAATTGCAATTTTTTAGACTTAGATTGCGATTGCAATTCAGTATGAGATATTTTTTAAAGTTCCTTATCTTCTGTATTATTCACTATACACAAACAATTGGTCATTATATAGTTTGACCAACACAATATTTATTACAGTCAACATACAGGTACATTGCTCTTTCAGAAAAGGCCAGGCCTTGTTGCCTTGTTAAATGAGAAATATTGATGCATGAATGGGTAAAAAATAATATGTCTTTATTTAGCTATTGAACTGTAAAAACCTTCAACCACAGTAGAATATCATAACTTATGTCAACATGTGAACATGAAATATCATGACTGCACTGCAGAACAACAGGACAGGCATGGACATTAAAATATGAAAGATAAATAATAATCTCACAGATCTCCAGTCAGTTACAGTAACAAAACACACAAACTTAAGTGCACATTGACTATGGCTCCACCACACATCTCGCTGTAATCATGTTAATTGTTCCTGCTTCAGCTCCCAGTCCGCTGTTGGGAGGCGCACAGACTCTCTGCCCCAATCACCAACAGCTCTCAGCACATCTGCCGTCACTCTTTCTTTCTCAGTCACTTAACCACAACCTCACTACAGCAAGCAATGCAATTGTAAATATGTGAATTGTAATTTAACCTGGCCTTTTAAGCAGTAGTAGTACAAGCATCAGAGCTCATGCATGACATTGAACAAGTTGTTTTTACGCATCTGTGCTTTTTGCATCAGCTGTAGCCAGAGGCATTATGTTTGGGGTTGTCCTCTTTTTGGCACAAACGTCCACTTGGGCTCAGTGATGAACTAATCAGAATTTGGTGGTCAAAAGTCACAGTGACGTCATGTTTTTAACTCAAGAACAGAAGGGGAGACTTTTGGTCACATACTGAATTGTTGACACTAATTTTGAGTTCCCACTTTGCTACAAGGTTGGAGATTTGTGTGAAGCATCAATGTTATAGAATTTATAGCTTCTTTATAGCAACATCTATATTTGATGTATATTCTACTGATATGGCTACATGTTGCTCTTGACAGACATGAGTGTAAACTGTACCTGCAACCTGACTGGAGGCATGCAACAATGAGGCAGTAATTTTAGCCTTTATCTATTCTTATTTGTGCATGTAACATGGAGCAAAAGGCGGTGTATGTGCACATACACCCCAGTTGTTTCCAGCCCAGAGGAGTTATTTTAATCCCATCTTTTGCAACTTAAATGTTGCATTCTTCTACATTGTGATGTAGAAGTATTTAGTGTTTAGTGTTTAGAAAGGTAAGACTTTATTAAATGAAGGCCATTTTAAATGAGTTGAAATCACTTTGCCAACAACCAGCTAAGTGTCTATTGATCCTGACTGAAAACATATCGGTCCTCTTCTCATATGACGCTTACAAAAGAGGCTGTGATGTAAGAGAAAGAGAGAGAACTGAGAGATACTTACAGTCTTAAATCTGTGTACAGATTCATGAATCTTGGTGCATATTTTAAAATGTCATACTTTGCATTTTCAGCATTGCAGTTCTAATTTAATTTCTATGAAACAGCATTTTTTGGAACAAATTGATAAATTATTCACCTGTCAGCATGAGCAGAAGTAGCCACCAGCTAAACTTCATCAACAGAAAAGAGGTGTTGCAGCACAAGCCACAGTATTTGAGTGACCTTTGGCAATCCAGCCATTTCCTCTGTGTTTTTACACATATTTTTTTTTAAAAAAGAGCATCCCACAGTGTATTTGTTCAGGAGAATGTCAGCAGCAGTTGTTAAAGAAAATGCTAAGGGTGTTTTTTGTCTTTCTCATCACTCACATTTTCTCAATCAGTCTGACGGTTTGAATCAGCAGCCTGAAGGTCATGAGCCTGATTCTTTAACCTTTAAGAGTACCACCACCGCAGGACCGGAATCAATAATCTTTAGTGTGCAGGTAGCCCTGCTGTTTGTTCAGGATATTGACATATGGTTGCGGCTCAGCCTTCAGAGGTTGCTCTTAGACGTCCCTTACTTCAAAGGGATGTTTGGTAATATGATTGCTGCCATACATATTTCATGAGCCTCTAAATATTGATGGTATACTGAGAAGTATAAGTTGCAGCAGAGAAGATAGAATGTGTTTGTCCTCCTTCTGGCACTCCCTCCATCCTCTTTGATTGCTATTTTAGGTCACATGTGAGCCTTCTCATATTTGCCACTGATAGCAGTTAACTTGAGCCTTCTTTCCCACATGCATGACAGATTTAATAACAACCTTGTCAAGCTGGTTCCCGCTGATATTGGGATGTAACATTGGAAAGATGAAATGTGTGGATGTTTGCAAAAGAGCTTTTGGACTATTGTATAACTATGCACAAGCCAATGCTTTCAGTTCACATCTTAGAGTTTTGTGGCCGGCTCAAACATACATTTATTAATTTCCTTCCCTCTCGGCTCCTCCGCAGCCTTTTCATCCCATGGTGAATCTGGTGTGCAGTGCTGACTTGAGGATGTTCCTGTGCGCTCTGTATGCTCCAGTGTGCACTGTGTACGGCCAGGTGTCCATGCCGTGTCGATCCCTCTGCCAGCGGGCCAAGGATGAGTGCCACAAACTCATGGAGGTATTTGGAGTATCCTGGCCAGATGACATGGAGTGTAGCAGGTGTGTTTGCGTACAACATTTTAAATCAACTCAGTACTACAAAATGTAAACTGTCTTCACAAACAGGTTGTTGAGGCATCTGGGATTGTAAAGTTGGTATAATAATTCTGTGTTGTTTTGAATACATACTGAGTATTTGTGCAGGACTGAGTCTGCAGTATGTGTTTTGCATATATCACACTGTTCCTGTACCCACTGCTTCTCTTTGAACGTGTGCCAACAGCAGCCCCACATCAAGCCAGCCTAACTCTAAGCTTGAGCAACTTGCCAATGTTCTCACTTTCTTTGACTGTCACCTCTCCTCCTGTATCTCCATAAAGCAACTTTTCTTCCTCTATCACGCCTGCCTCTCTTTTTCATATATTTTAATTCAGCTATCTTGCTTGTATGTGACCGTGTCTTTTCTACAAACTTTTTTACATAAAAGTTTCTACTCTTGGTTGCCAGTTTATTATTTAAACCTAACAGAAAATAATGCAATCTAATATAAAAGACCTGCAATAAGTTCTAACTACATAGAGGTCATAATTTCCGTTTTTGTTGAAAGGTGTCGACTTAGCCTCAAGGTCATTTTAGTGGATGTAGTTTCTGGTGATGTTTAATTGTATTTTGTTATGCTGAGAGGTGTTTATAATGTCTTTTCACCCAATTTATATCAATGCAATTCTCAGTAAAACAGATTATTCTTTTCCAGGTTCCCAGATTGTGATGAGCCCTATCCTCGTCCAGAGGACCTGCTAACAGGCTCTGACCCCACTGACCAGTCATCCATGACTGTCCAGAGAGACTACGGTTTCTGGTGCCCCAGAGAGCTCAAAGTCGACCCAGACCTGGGTTACACATTCATGGGGAAGAAAGACTGCTCTGCCCCGTGCCCCTCAATGTTCTTCAACCAGCAGGAGCTGACCTTCATCCGCTACTTCATAGGAGTCGTTTCCACTCTCTGTTTGTCTGCAACGCTCTTCACCTTCCTGACATTTCTTATCGATGTCACCAGGTTTGAATAGTGGAATGTTTTATGTCTATATGATTCATTTATTGTGTATGACTACTTCTAAAACTTAAGAAGGATTGAAGGATAGAAATACAACTTGTAAAATTATTGCACTAATTTTAGTGGTAGCACTTATATAAAACAAAAGGGAAAGGAAATGTGTTCATTGTTATTTCATCTTGCTTTTTTTTGTTTTGCCCCATTAGGTTTCGATACCCTGAGCGACCAATAATCTTCTATGCTGTGTGTTATGTCATGGTGTCGCTGGTTTTCTTCCTGGGGTTCCTGTTGGAGGACAGGGTGGCATGCAATGCATTCAGCCCTTCCCTATTTAGAGCCTCAACCGTGACACAGGGTTCACACAACAAGGTTAGAGTTTTACTTTATTTACATCCAGTATCACCACAGTAACCACATACATCTGATGGTTATGGTTTTTTCCCTTTTAGGAAGCCTGTTGGTGTAACATGTACATTTACATTGTAAACTTTTAGATACAGTGAATAATTAGCCAGTAATAATGAATGAATGAATGATTATGATAAATTTTATGAAGAAGTTTAAGCAGAAATATGACACTTTGTCAGCATGTGAAAGCTCAAAATGTAGGTCTCTCTTAGCTCCACTTATTAGATGATTAACCTACTAATTAACTCTCTAGTTAATGATTTGCTGACTTCTCCTTGATGACTGATGAAAAGTTTTGGCTCCTGCACTCTCTCTTAGGTGTGCACTCTGTTCTTCATGGTCCTGTATTTCTTCACCATGGCCGGCAGCATGTGGTGGGTCATACTGACAATCACTTGGTTCCTGGCCGCCGTGCCTAAATGGGGCAGTGAGGCCATCGAGAAGAAAGCCCTCCTCTTCCACGCTGTTGCCTGGGGGTTTCCAGGGGCCCTGACTGTCACCCTTTTGGCCCTGAATAAAATTGAAGGAGATGGGATCAGTGGAGTGTGTTTCATAGGACTGTATGACATAGACGCCCTGAGGTGGTTTGTTCTGGCACCGCTCTGCCTCAACGTGGCAGTGAGTACAGTCAGGAGATAAATGAGTGGGTGGGTGGATGAAAGAGTTGATGAGTAGGATGGATGGATGGGTGAACAGATTAATGGTGGGTGGATGAAATGGAACAAGAGTAGGTTTTTGGCTGGAAACATGGAGAGATGGATGGATAAGTAAACGGATGGGTGGATGGTTGACAGCCCTTTGGCCTGTCAGTCATCCAGCTCTTTGTAAAACAATCATTCATTTTAATTTGGTTTAACTGTCATCAATAGGGATGGGAATCAAGAACAGGTTCCAGTTGAGAATCGGTTCCAAATTGTCCGATCCATCAGAACTGTTTACTGCTAAGCTTTTAAATTTCTTTTATCGATGCCCGCAAATTTTCCTGACAGAGGTGCATTGCAAAACAATGACGTCAAACTTGTGAGTCTACACTGTTTGAAACTTGCAACAAGAAGGAGAGAGAGGAAAAATGGTCCAAATTGTGGCATCATTTAAGAAAGAAAGATGACAAGAGAGCTGCTTGTAATGTCTGTAAATTAATTTCAAGTAAGAGTGGAAACATCAGCAATATGCTAAAACATATTTCTACTCAACATATGCTTTAATTTTAGGAATGCCACGATACTCTGCACACAAGTGCTACTGCTTCCCATCCGAGCAGCTCGTCCCTTTCCAACTGTAAATATCCTGTTATAATATAGTAACACTATTGGTACACAGGTTCAGAGGGTATTTTATTTGTCTAAAAAAAACTAAATGAATAAAGGTGCTGCACAAATATTCTCTCATTTCATCCATTTTAGATGTTGACAGTTGCTACTTCCAGCCAAACTCGCTCTTTAGCTCCCCGTTTCACACTGGCCTTCTTTATTTTCACACAGAAAACTGATTAGTAATCAATAGAGAATCCAACCAACAACAAGAATCCATAATGGCATAGGTATCGATATTTCTTATCAATTTCCATCCATGGTAACTGAGTGTCACCTATCATTTGTCATTCTGTCATCAGGTGGGTGTCTCTCTCCTGTTAGTGGGTATTGTGGCTCTAAACCGGGTGCGCATGGAGATCCCTCTGGAGAAGGAGAACCAGACAAAACTCGTCAAGTTCATGATCCGAATGGGGGTGTTCTCTGTGCTTTACCTGGTCCCCTTGTTGACTGTGATTGGATGCTACCTTTACGAACACACCTACCGGAGCATTTGGGAGACAACATGGATGGAGGAGAACTGCAGGCACTATCACATCCCCTGCCCATACAAGGTAGAGAAAATGGATTTGTGTGACACTGTCCAATGTTGCTGTGCTTGCAAGCTATAGTTTGTATCACAGGTTAATAAGGATGTGTTTTTGATTTTTGAAGTTTTTGTGGGGAAAGATTGTCAGGTGAAAGACAGCACCAGATCATCTGCCCTTTAAAACAGTGCACACATAAATAACTGTTAGTCGTGATCAGTTGCACTGTAACTGTATACTTATATCATCTTGTAAATTCCCGAGACATCAAAGATGAATTTGCCTGTTGAGTAGCTCATCAAAACTATTCGATTACCTTGTGTCTGTAAACAGATGGCTTCTCAGGATCTGCCTGTCAACTCGGTTTGACACTGAAAACAAATACACCAACACACTCTTGACAAGATATCCAGCTGTATTTCTATCACAGCTCATGCTACGGCGTGCAGACTCCCTCTGATTTCTCTCTGTTTCCCACTCACACACATTGCATGTGTTGTCGAACTGATAAAGTTAGATGGAGTGAAGTACTCAGTTACCCACTGTGGAGGATGCAGTGTTTTTCTGTCGTCATTAATTCACTCGGATAACTTACATGTTTATGTGAGACCAAAGGTGTGTGAGTGGTAAACATACCAGTATCAATGTGGGCACCAGATGCTTCTCCAGTGAAAAGACTCCACAGAGGTACACACATACTCAAGAACTGATCAGTGACAAATAATTGAAATAATTATTTTTGCTGTTTTACTATTAGAGCCTTATTTCTGTAGTTTGGGTCATCAGTTATGGTATCAATGTACTCACTAAAGTGATTGTTGAGATCTGGAAAAAACACCTAATTACTGCAACAAAATCAAGTGGGCAAAATAAGCATAAGCAGTTACACAATTAGACAAGGTGTAAACAAACCACCATTTTGGCCAGATTATCTAAAGCACTTAATTTGTTGGTTAAAATGGAAAAAGCAGAGATGACCCTTCTGTCTCACCACTATGTGAGAAATGTGAACTGTCAGAGGGTACGCTGCTTCACACTTTCTGGCTCTGCCCTTCACTCACTAGATCCGGACCCTAAACTCACCATCCAATTAGAAGCTGGACTCTCCATCTCCCCTGCTTATAATCCACTCTGCTTTCCTGTAGCCATGTAAGAGTCCTTGATGCTGGGGATGACTGATGCTAGAGGACTCATTTTTAGGGAATGGAAATCACCCTCTCTCTCTCTTCCTTCCAGAAATGGATGGCTGACATAATTTAAGTCATACAGATGGAAAGACTCAGGTTCTTGAGGATCAAGTCGATTAAAGAGTTCTTGGCTTAATTGGACCCATTACTAAGCCAAAGGAGAATGAGTAACACACAGCTCATTACTCGTGACTCGTGACCTAACCCTCTCCAAAAAGCCTCAAAATAATGAACAAACACAATAATTACAGTGATCAAATTTAAACCATTGTTGCCAGATGTCATTGGTACCAATAGAAATTAGGGCTGTACCCAACACAGAATATTGCCAGTCTAATCGGATTTGGCTGTTCAGTACCAATATTAGACAATTCGTTTTTGTTTTTCATACAAAGTTAGAAAGTTAGAATGGGCTCCACGGGACATTCAGTGTGACAGTGGCATTCAGGTAATATACTGAAAAGGCTTTTGGCGCTAACAACAGGTCATGAATGTGCAACATTATTTTGCAGACACTAGATATCAAACCTAAGCTAGAGATTCTATCATATTAAATAGGTGTGAGCTGTAAATACACCACTTACAAGCAGAAGATCTCTCCTCTCTCCTCCTCTGTTCTGCTGCCTGTATGTCCGAGTTTTAGCCTACTACTACTGCCGCAGCAAAATCTGGAGGCCAAAAGGTCCCCAGAAGTACACTGCACCGAAAAATATGCATGCTCGCCTTGAAGCAGTCTCAGTCGACTAAGAGTCTCTGGCTGATGATTTGAATCTCCGACTTTCAAGGGGCAGCCCTTGACCAAACCCATTGGAAGACCCAAATCTTGATAACTGAAATAGTCCTTTAACTATGTGTGCGCTTGTTTGAGTGACAGAGAGAGATATGTCGCTGCTGCAGTTGTGTGTGGCTGAGGGAGTAGAGATATTTTGAGAGGAGGGAGCAGAGCCAGTATGCATCATTAGCTCACCTAATACAGCTATCTGGGTTTCTCTCTCTTTGTCTTTCTCTGCTGGTTCTCACACACTTATGTCTTTCAACCTCTCAGTCAGTCTTTCCCTTCTACCCCTCTCACTCTCTGTGTGTATCTCTTTCTCTCTCTCAGGGCCGGCTCAGTCATGCTCTGCTGCCTGTTATCTATGACGGCTTTGTAGTGGTTGTGAAGAGTGGAGGGAGTGGGGTGTTTTACACCGTCTGGTACTAAATTAATAAGTAAATAAACGTGCACAATGGAGAACAACACACCACTGCATACAAGCAAGGCAACACAACCTTTTAATTAATTTCACACATAAATAATTAGATAATGAAACTTTGAAAGTTTGTTTATGTTTCCATCATTCTGCTGAGTGCTGTTACAGTGGTTTTATAATAGAAAAGTGTCAGCTAATTTGTGACTGACAGACTATATGAGACGGGGTGAAGGCAGGTGCAAGTGCTTATGTTACTTGTTAGTGTATGTGTGCATGCATGAGTCTGTAGCTGCCTGCGTGTGTGTGTGTGTGTGTGTGTGTGTGTGTGAGAGAGAGAGAGAGAGAGAGAGAGACTCCCTTTACATCCTATTGTGGCTCTGGAATTTCAATATTGCTATGTGATATTTGATCTTAACCCTAGGGTGTTCCTGCGTGCAAATGTGTTCGAGGGTTCAGTTGCATGTTTTTGGATAATCGAAGATTCTGTTGCCATTGTTCAAGTTCAAGTGACTTCATTTGTGTGTGTGTGCATGCGTGGTTATTCACTGAAGGCTTCTTGTTTTGTCTCAGAACCTAAATCTGAGACACTTAATCTTAGCCTGGGGAAGACAGGCTAAAGCTAATTAATACATATCTGTTTCCCCTTTCAAAAGCAAGAAAAGCTTACTAAAAGTCCCCACAAGTAGTCTTTAGGAAATGCTGTGAATGTTGAAATGCTTTTTTAAGAGCATCATTACTACAATATAATCTTAATTCAAATGGGAAAGTTAGTTGTACACAACAGTTTAAATACTGTATCATGTATGTAACCACTGCCCAGTCTTCAGTTTTTAATTATTATTACTATTTTTTTTTTAACCAGTTTTCACTGTTAGATGTCCGTGTGATCGCAAAAGTCTCTTTGTTTTAAAACTCAACAGTTTTGTAAGCTCTCAGTCTGTGAACTCCTGCCATCTGGTGGGAGACATTATATCCTGCATTTGAGTTCAAGACAAGCTGAGGAGAAAGCAGCTGCTTCAGTGCAGCTGCTGAAGCAGCTGGGTTTTTCTAGGAGTACCTCCCCTCTTCTATCATTCAAACTGACTGACTGGGCAAAAAACACGTGCCACTGCTGGATTCTTTTGCTCCATTTAATGTGCGAGGAGTTTCAGAAGCATCCTGCGCATTTTATGTATCTTAACTGCGTTGCTGTTAAAGAAATGTTAGACCTGCACTTAAGAATAAGTTATTTTCCCTTCCTCTAACTCTAATGCAGTTCAGGCTGTATTTCAACATTACTTCTTGTCTTGATTGTTTGACTTAATAGTTATTATTTCTGTTCTCTTTAGGTGGAGCAGACGAGCCGGCCAGCCATGGTTTTGTTTCTAATTAAATATCTGATGATGTTGGTGGTGGGGATCCCCTCTGTTTTCTGGGTGGGCAGCAAGAAGACCTGCTTTGAATGGGCCAGCTTCCTGCATGGACGCAGGCGCAAAGAGTAAGAGGAGAGATCAGATGATTTTAATTTGTTTTTTAGCCTGATGGTTTTGACCCTTATATAATTTTGTGGTAATGCTTATTAGGCCATTTTTTCCCCCAAGAATAGAATTAAAACACGTTTATGAGAGCACATGAACATCATATTTAATTATGCTATGAGATAAAATTTGGTATCTTAAAATTTAATATCCCTATGATACTTATTCAGACATATGAACCAGTAGCTGTAGTAACCAGCAGTAATCAGATGTTTGCATTCCTCCCTCTGCCGTCCCCTTAAAGTCTCTATCTACTTAAATATTTCTCCTATACCTTCCCCTCGTCTCAATCTTGAACCTCTCACTCCTGCCCTCACTTACCCTCCTCTCTTTGCAGCAGTGGGGTGAATGAGTCTCGTCAGGTGCTGCAGGAGCAGCCAGATTTTGCCCAGTCTCTGCTGCGCGAACCCAACACCCCTATCGTTCGGAAGTCCAGAGGAACATCAACTCAGGTAGGACTACAAACCCAGGGGTGATGATAGCAGCAAATAATTGTATTAAAGCCTCACAAAAAATCTGCCTGCACTCGCTAACCTCTGGCTTTTTAATGCAATGAAAATGTGTATGATTGGCATACACACCTGGGTCAAATGACAGCAGTAGACACAGGTATTTATTAACTCCGGCTCCGATCATCCTTGATAGAAACACAACAAGGAACGGGGTAATTTCAGCTCCTTAACTGGCAAGATGCAATGATGAATCCTAACAAATTACTGTCCGTCTCCAACTAAGCAGCGCTAAAATACCAATACAAATACATCTGCGCCAAGTTTGACAGAGGGACTAGATAAGTATTTATATATATATGTAGAGATTACATCTCAGAAAAGTTTTCAAAGACCTCTTTTCCTGCGGCTTTCTGCTGTTTACATATTCTTCTTGCCTGTCTGTGACATCAACACCCTACATACTATGCTATGATGTTTTTATGATTTCTTATGTCATACGATTCTATGAGGTTTCAGACTTTTTATGGCATAATTTGTTTATTTAATGCGTTTTTCAACTATTTTCAGCTGTTTTCAGGACATGCCATTTGACATTTTTGCCTTACTATAGCCTTGCTTTTTGGGCCATTTTTTCAACATGCCATATAATGGTGTTTTTGACCAGTTTTGCAATTTTCTATGCCATGGCGTGTCTTGGCATGCCATAGCATATTTTTTCAACATGCCATATTATGGTGTTTTTGACCATTTTTGCAGCATTTTTTGCTATGGCATGTCTTGACACGCTATTTAATGCATATTTAAGCTGTTTTCAGTTGTTTTTGGGACATGCCATTTTTTGCCATTTTTGCCATACTATAGCCTTGCTTTTCGGGTCATTTTTTCGACGTGCCATATTATGGTGTTTTTGGCTGTTTTTGCAACATTTTATGCTATGACGTGTCTTGGCATGCTATTTAATGTGTTTTTATGCTGTTTTCAGTTGTTTTTGGGACATGTACTACTATAGGCCATACTATAGCCTTGCTTTTTGGGTCATTTTTTCAACATGTTATATTTTGGTGTCTTTGACCATTTTTGCAATTGTCTATGCCACCGCATGTCTTGGCATGCTATTTAATGCTGATTTAAACCATTTTCAGGTGTTTTTGGGACATGTCATTTTTTTAGATTTTTGCCATACTATAGCCTTGCTTTTTGGGTCATTTTTTCGACGTGCCATATTATGGTGTTTTTGTCCATTTTTGCAATTGTCCATGCTGTTGTGTGTCGCAGCAGGCCATTTAATGCGGTTTTTAAACTATTTTTAGGTGTTTTTCAGTTAAATCATTTTTTGCCATTCTTGCCATACTATAGCCTTGCTTTTTGGGCATTTTTTCATATTATGGTGCTTTTGACTATTTTTGCAACATTTAATGCTGTTGCATGTCCTGGTACACTGTTTTATGCGGTTTTAAACTGTTTTCAGGTGTTTTTGGTACATTTCATTTTTTGCCATACTATAGCATTGCTTTTTGGGTCATTTTTTCAGTGTGCCATATTATGGTGCTTTTGACCCTTTTTGCAACATTCTATGCTATGGCCTTTCTCGGCATGCTATTTTATATGATTTTCAGCTGTTTTTAGGACGTGTCATATCTTTACATTTCTCACCATTCTATAGTATTGCATTTTGGTCATTTCTTTCGACATGCCATATTAGGGCGTTTTTGCAACAATCTATACTATGGTGAGTCTTGGTATGCTATTTGATGCAGTTTTCAGCAGTTTTTGGGACATGTCATATTTTGCCATTTTTTGTGCATACTATACTAAGACGTTTTCGGTCATGTCACTGGGACATGCATGTATTTGACATCTCCACTCTCCCAATCCCAAGAAAAACTCATTCACAGTAGTTATCAAAAACCATGATGCAGTTTATTACCCAAACACAACAAACAAAAATACACTACAACCTGAGGCTCAACTAACAATAAAAACAAATATCGAAGACAAGACAAGCCCCTGAAATGTAAAACAGCAGAAAGCATTCCATAAACATATGGCTACCTACTCTTGAAAACTGCAACATGTGCTCAAATATTTACAATTTTGAACAATTTACAAAAAACGCATATTTACAGGCATCACACACACTTACTAACAAAGCACAAAATCATAAACCTTACACATACACCTGGTGGCTCTGATTGAAGAGAAGGAGTGAAGGGGAAGTCCTCAGGCATAATGGGTTTAAAAAGACCTCTGAATCAAGATGAGCCAGTCCTGTAGCAGCCGATCCCAGCACATCCCCTGCCTCATAACACCTGCTCACACAGGGACAGATCAGAACACACACACACACAAAAGGAAAGGAGAAATGGCACTGGCAGAAAACAAAAAAACAAAGATCATGGAAACAATGTGACCCGAGGGATCAAAAAATATTTTAAAGAACATCCCATAGCACAAAGTTTCAAGCCATTTTGAACGATATGATATTGTATGACTTTTTGGTACAATTTTTAACGACATACTATGGTATCAATAACGTGTTCAAATGGCTTGAAACTTTGTGGTATGGGATGTTCTTCAGCTGTTTTTTTTTTTTTGGCCATGTCTTATTTTGACATTTTTTGCCTAAAGTTTAGAATTTTTGGTCGTTTTTGGGACATGCTATATAATAAGGTGTTTTTGGCTGTTTTTGCCACATTTTTTGCTATGGCGTATCTTAGGACTCTGTTTTAATGTGGTTTTAAACTGTTTCAGCTGTTTTTTTGGGACATGTCATTTTTTGACATTTTTGCCATTACTATAGCCTTGCTTTTCGGTCATTTTTTAACATGCCATATTATGGTGTTTTTCGTGTTTTTGCAACATATTATGCTATGGCATGTCTTGGCAGGCTATTTAATGCATTTTAAGCTGTTTCCAGCTGTTTTTTGGGACATGTCATTTTTTGACATTTTTGCCATACTATAGCCTTGCTTTTCGGGTTGTTTTTTAACATGCCATATTATGGTGTTTTTGGTGGTTTTTGCAACGTTTTATGCTATGGCATGTCTTGGCAGGCTCTTTAATGCGTTTTTTTAAGCTGTTTCCAGCTGTTTTTGGGACATGTAATCTTTTAGCATTTTTTTGCCATGCTATAGCCTTGCTTTTCGGGTGATTTTTTCAACATGCCATATTTATGGTGTTTTTGACCATTTACTTAATTATTTATGCCATGGTATGTGTTGCATGGTATTTAATGCATTTTTAAGCTGTTTCCCGCTGTTTTTTTTGGGACATGTCATTTTTTGACATTTTTGCCATACTATAGCCTTGCTTTTCGGGTGATTTTTTTAACATGCCATATTATGGTGTTTTTGGTGGTTTTTTGCAACATTTTTATGCTTATGGCATGTCTTGGCAGGCTATTTAATGTGTTTTTGCGCTGTTTCCAGCAGTTTTTGGGACATGTCATTTTTTGACATTTTTGCCATACTATAGCCTTGCTTTTCGGGTCGTTTTTTAACATGCCATATTATGGTGTTTTCGTGGTTTTTGCAACATATTATGCCATGGCATGTCTTGGCAGGCTATTTAATGCATTTTTGAGCTGTTTTCCAGCTGTTTTTGGGACATGTCATTTTTTGACATTTTTGCCATACTATAGCCTTGCTTTTCGGGTGATTTTTTCAACATGCCATATTATGGTGTTTTTGACCATTTTCTTAATTGTTTATGCTATGGTAATGTGTTGTCACGCGATTTAATGCATTTTTAAGTTGTTTTCAGCTGTTTTTGGGACATGTCATTTTTTGACATTTTTGCCATACTATAGCCTTGCTTTTCGGGTCGTTTTTTAAACATGCCATATTATGGTGTTTTTTGGCTTTTTGCAACATGTTTATGCTATGAGCATGTCTTGGCAGGCTATTTAATGCATTATAAGCTGTTTTCCAGCAGTTTTTTGGGACATGTCATTTTTTGACATTTTTGCCATACTATAGCCTTGCTTTTCTGGGTCTTTTTTTCGAGGTGTCATACATGGTGTTTTTGGCTGTTTTTGCAATGTTTTATGCCTATGGACATGTCTTGGCAGGCTCTTCAATGCATTTTTAAGCTGTTTTTCAGCTGTTTTGGGACATGTCATTTTTTGACATTTTTGCCATACTATAGCCTTGCTTCTCGGGTGATTTTTTCGACATGCCAATAATTATGGTGTTTTTGGTGGTTTTTTGCAACATTTTTATGCCATGGCATGTCTTTGGCAGGCTCTATTAATGTGTTTTTTGTGCGCTGTTTCAGCTGTTTTTGGGGACATGTCATTTTTTGACATTTTTGCCATATTATAGCCTTGCTTCTCGGGTCATTTTTTCGAGGTGCCATATTATGGTGTTTTTGGTGGTTTTTTTGCAACGTTTTTATGCCATGGCATGTCTTGGCAGGCACTTTAATACGTTATTAAGGTGTTTTCAGCTGTTTTTGGGACATGTCATTTTTTGACATTTTTGCCATACTATAGCCTTGCTTTTCGGTGTGATTTTTTCAACATGCCATATTATGGTGTTTTTGTGGTTTTTGCAACATATTGTTTATGGCATGTCTTGGCAGGCTATTTAATGCATTTTTGAGCTGTTTTTCCAGCTGTTTTTGGGACATGTCATTTTTTGACATTTTTGCCATACTATAGCCTTGCTTTTCGGGGGTGTTTTTTAACATGCCATATTATGGTTTTTTTTTGACCATTTCAACATTTTATGCTATGGCATGTCTTGGCACGCTATTTAATGCATTTTTTAAGCTGTTTTCAGCTGTTTTTGGGACATGTCATTTTTTAACATTTTTGCCATACTATAGCCTTGCTTTTCGGGTCATTTTTTTTCAACATGCCATATTATGGTGTTTTTGGTGGTTTTTGCAACATTTTATGCTATGGCATGTCTTGGCAGGCTCTTTAATGCATTTTTAAGCTGTTTTCAGCTGTTTTTGGGACATGTCATTTTTTGACATTTTTGCCATACTATAGCCTTGCTTTTCGGGTGATTTTTTCAACATGCCATATTATGGTGTTTTTGGTGGTTTTTGCAACGTTTTATGCTATGGCATGTCTTGGCAGGCTCTTCAATGCATTTTTAAGCTGTTTTCAGCTGTTTTTTGGGACATGTCATTTTTTGACATTTTTTGCCATACTATAGCCTTGCTTTTGGGTCATTTTTTCAACATGCCATATTATGGTGTTTTTTGGTTTTTTGCAACTTAATTTTTATGCTATGGTATGTGTTGGCAGGCTTATTTGCATTTTTAAGCTGTTTCCAGCTGTTTTTGGGACATGCAATTTTTTGACATTTTTTGCCATACTATAGCCTTGCTTCTTTCGGGTGATTTTTTTCAACATGCCATATTATGGTGTGTTTTTGGTTTTTTGCAACATTTATGCTATGGCATGTCTTGGCATGGCTCTTTTAATGCGTTTTTAAGCTGTTTCCAGCTGTTTTTTTGGGACATGTCATTTTTTGACATTTTTTGCCATACTATAGCCTTGCTTTTCGGTGATTTTTTCAACATGCCATATTATGGTGTTTTGGTGGTTTTTTGCAACATTTTATGCCATGGCATGTCTTGGCAGGCCCTTTAATGCGTTTTTAAGTGTTTTCAGCTGTTTTTGGGACATGTCATTTTTTGACATTTTTGCCATACTATAGCCTTGCTTTTCGGGTGATTTTTTCAACATGCCATATTATGGTGTTTTTGGTGGTTTTTGCAACATTTTATGCTATGGCATGTCTTGGCAGGCTCTTTTAATGCGTTTTTAAGGTGTTTTCAGCTGTTTTTTGGGACATGTCATTTTTTTTGACAATTTTTGCCATACTATAGCCTTGCTGTTCGGGGTGATTTTTTCAACATGCCATATTATGGTGTTTTTTGGTGTTTTTGCAACGTTTTATGCTATGGGCATGTCTTGGCAGCTCTTCACTGCACTTTTAAGCTGTTTCCAGCTGTTTTTGGGACATGTCATATTTTTGACATTTTTGCCATACTATAGCCTTGCTTCTTGGATCATTTTTTCAACATGCCATATTATGGTGTTTTTGGTGGTTTTTGCAACGTTTTTATGCTATGGCATGTCTTGGCAGGCTCTTTAATGCGTTTTAAGCTGTTTCCTGCTGTTTTTGGGACATGTCATTTTTTGACATTTTTGCCATACTATAGCCTTGCTTCTCAGGTCATTTTTTGAAGGTGTCATTATTATGGTGTTTTTGTGGTGGTTTTTTTGCAACGTTTTATGCCATGGCATGTCTTGGCAGGCCCTTTAATGCGTTTTTAAGGTGTTTTCAGCTGTTTTTGGGACATGTCATTTTTTGACATTTTTGCCATACTATAGCCTTGCTTTTCGGGTGATTTTTTCAACATGCCATATTATGGTGTTTTTGGTGGTTTTTTTTGCAGAACATTTTATGCTATGGCATGTCTTGCAGGCTATTTAATACATTTTTAAGCTGTTTCCAGCTGTTTTTGGGACATGTCATTTTTTGACATTTTTGCCATACTATAGCCTTGCCTTTTCGGGTCATTTTTTCAACATGCCATATTGTGGTGTTTTTGGTGGTTTTTGCAACGTTTTATTCTATGACATGTCTTGGCAGGCTCTTTAATGCGTTTTTAAGCTCTTTCCATGTGTTTTTGGGACATGTCATTTTTTGACATTTTTGCCATACTATAGCCTTGCTTTTCGGGTGATTTTTCAACATGCCATATTATCGTGTTTTTGGTGGTTTTTTTGCAACGTTTTATTCTATGGCATGTCTTGGCAGGCTCTTCACTGCACTTTTAAGCTGTTTTCCAGCTGTTTTTGGGACATGTCATGTTTTGACATTTTTGCCATACTATAGCCTTGCTTCTTGGATCATTTTTTCAACATGCCATATTATGGTGTTTTTTGGTGGTTTTTGCAACATTTTATGCTATGGCATGTATTGGCAGGCTCTTTAATATGTTTTTAAAACTGTTTTCAGCTGTTTTTGGGACATGTCATTTTTTGACATTTTTTGCCATACTATAGCCTTGCTTTTTCGGGTGATTTTTTTCAACATGCCCATTATTATGGTGTTTTTTGGTGGGTTTTGCAACATTTTTATGCTGATATGGCATGTCTTGGCAGGCTATCTTTAATGCGTTTTTAAGGTGTTTTCAGCTGTTTTTGGGACATGTAAATATAATTTTTTGACATTTTGCCATACTATAGCCTTGCTTTTCGGGTGATTTTTTCAACATGCCATATTATGGTGTTTTTTGGTGGGTTTTTGCAACATTTTATGCTATGGCATGTCTTGGCACGCTATTTTAATGCGTTTTTTAAGTGTTTTCAGCTGTTTTTGGGACATGTATCATTTTTTGACATTTTTGCCATACTATAGCCTTGCTTTTTCGGGTGATTTTTTTCAACATGCCATATTATGGTGTTTTTGGTGGTTTTTGCAACATTTTATGCTATGGCATGTCTTGGCAGGCTCTTTAACTTGCTGTTTTTAAAGCTGGTTTTCAGCTGTTTTTGGGACATGTCATTTTTTGACATTTTTTGCCATACTATAGCCTTGCTTTTCGGGTCATTTTTTCAACATGCCATTTATTATGGTGTTTTTGGTGGACCATTTTGCAACATTTTATGCTATGGCAATGTCTTGGCAGGCTATTTAATGCTGTTTTTAAGGTGTTTTCCCAGCTGTTTTTTGGGACATGTCATTTTTTGACATTTTTGCCATACTATAGCCTTGCTTTTCGGGGTGATCATTTTTTCAACATGCCATTATTATGGTGTTTTTGGTGGTTTTTGCAACATTTTATGCTATGGCATGTCTTGGCAGGCTCTTTATGCGTTTTTAAGCTGTTTTTCAGCTGTTTTTGGGACATGTCATTTTTTGACATTTTTGCCATACTATAGCCTTGCTTTTTTGGTGATTTTTTCAACATGCATTTATTATGGTGTTTTTTGTGTTTTTTGCAACATTTTATGCTATGGCAATGTCATTGGCATTGTATTTAATGCACTTTTAAGCTGTTTTTCAGCTGTTTTTGGGACATGTCATTTTTTGACATTTTTGCCATACTATAGCCTTGCTTTTCGGGTGATTTTTTCAACATGCCATATTATGGTGTTTTTTGGCCATTGTTTTTTGCAACATTTTATGCTATGGCATGTCTTGGCAGGCTTTAATGCTGTTTTTAAGCTGTTTCCAGCTGTTTTTGGGACATGTCATTTTTTGACATTTTTGCCATACTATAGCCTTGCTTTTCGGGTCATTTTTTCAAACATGCATTATTATGGTGTTTTTGGTGGTTTTTGCAACATTTTATGCGTTATGGCATGTCTTGGCATGGCCCTATTTAATGCTGTTTTTAAGGTGTTTTTCAGCTGTTTTTGGGACATGTCATTTTTTGACATTTTTGCCATACTATAGCCTTGCTTTTCGGGTGATTTTTTCAACATGCATATTATGGTGTTTTTGACCATTTCTGCAAATTTTTATGCTATGGATGTCTTGGCATGGCTATTTAATGCACGTTTTTTAAGCTGTTTTCCAGCTGTTTTTGGGACATGTCATTTTTTGACATTTTTGCCATACTATAGCCTTGCTTTTTGGTCATTTTTTCAACATGCCATATTATCGTGTTTTTGGTGGTTTTTGCAACATTTTATGCTATGGCATGTATTGGCAGGCTATTTAATGTTTTAAGCTGTTTTCAGCTGTTTTTGGGACATGTCATTTTTTGACATTTTTGCCATACTATAGCCTTGCTTTTCGGGTGATTTTTTTTCAACATGCCATATTATGGTGTTTTTGGTGGTTTTTGCAACGTTTTATGCTATGGCATGTCTTGGCAGGCTCTTATACTGCGTTTTTAAGCTGTTTTCAGCTGTTTTTGGGACATGTCATTTTTTGACATTTTTGCCATACTATAGCCTTGCTTTTCGGGTCATTTTTTCAACATGCCATATTATGGTGTTTTTGGCCATTTTTTTGCAACATTTTATGCTATGGTATGTCTTGGCAGGCTATTTAATGCTTTTTTAAGCTGTTTTCAGCTGTTTTTGGGACATGTCATTTTTTGACATTTTTTGCCATACTATAGCCTTGCTTTTGGTCATTTTTTCAACATGCCATATTATGGTGTTTTTGTGGTTTTTGCAACATTTTTATGCTATGGCATGTCTTGGCAGGCTCTTTAATGCGTTTTTAAGCTGTTTCAGCTGTTTTTTGGACATGTCATTTTTTGACATTTTTGCCATACTATAGCCTTGCTTCTGGTCATTTTTTCAACATGCCATATTATGGTGTTTTTGGTGGTTTTTGCAACGTTTTATGCTATGGCATGTCTTGGCAGGCTCTTTAATGCGTTTTAAGCTGTTTCCAGCTGTTTTTGGGACATGTCATTTTTTGACATTTTTGCCATACTATAGCCTTGCTTTTCGGGTGATTTTTTCAACATGCCATATTATGGTGTTTTTGGTGGTTTTTGCAACATTTTATGCTATGGCATGTCTTGGCAGGCTCTTTAATGCTTTTTAAGCTGTTTTCCAGCTGTTTTTGGGACATGTCATTTTTGACATTTTTGCCATACTATAGCCTTGCTTTTCGGGTCATTTTTTTTCAACATGCCATATTATGGTGTTTTTGGTCCATGGTTTTTGCAACATTTTATGCTATGGCATGTCTTGGCAGGCTATCTTTAATGCGTTTTTAAGCTGTTTTCAGCTGTTTTTTGGACATATCATTTTTTGACATTTTTTGCCATACTATAGCCTTGCTTTTCGGGTGATTTTTTTCAACATGCCATATTATGGTGTTTTTGAACCATTTACTTAATATATTTATGCCAAATGGTATGTGTTGGCACGTATTTAATGCACTTTTAAGCTGTTTCCAGCTGTTTTGGGACATGTCATTTGTTTTGACATTTTTGCCATACTATAGCCTTGCTTTTGGGATGATTTTTTTCAACATGCCATATTATGGTGTTTTTGGTGAGTTTTTGCAAACATTTTATGTTAACGACATATTATGGTATCAATAACGTGTTCAAATATGCTATATCATATTGTTTTCAGCTGTTTTTTTTTTTTTGGCCATGTCTTATTTTGACATTTTTTGCCTAAAGTTTAGAATTTTTGGTCGTTTTTGGGACATGCTATATAATGGTGTTTTTGGCTGTTTTTGCCACATTTTTTGCTATGGCGTATCTTAGGACTCTGTTTAATGTGGTTTTAAACTGTTTTCAGCTGTTTTTGGGACATGTCATTTTTTGACATTTTTGCCATACTATAGCCTTGCTTTTCGGGTCATTTTTTAACATGCCATATTATGGTGTTTTCGTGGTTTTTGCAACATATTATGCTATGGCATGTCTTGGCAGGCTATTTAATGCATTTTAAGCTGTTTCCAGCTGTTTTTGGGACATGTCATTTTTTGACATTTTTGCCATACTATAGCCTTGCTTTTCGGGTTGTTTTTTAACATGCCATATTATGGTGTTTTTGGTGGTTTTTGCAACGTTTTATGCTATGGCATGTCTTGGCAGGCTCTTTAATGCGTTTTTAAGCTGTTTCCAGCTGTTTTTGGGACATGTAATCTTTTAGCATTTTTGCCATGCTATAGCCTTGCTTTTCGGGTGATTTTTTCAACATGCCATATTATGGTGTTTTTGACCATTTACTTAATTATTTATGCCATGGTATGTGTTGGCATGGTATTTAATGCATTTTAAAGCTGTTTCCCGCTGTTTTTGGGACATGCCATTTTTTGACATTTTTGCCATACTATAGCCTTGCTTTTCGGGTGATTTTTTCAACATGCCATATTATCGTTGTTTTTGGTGGTTTTTGCAACGTTTTATGCTATGGGCATGTCTTGGCAGGCTTTCACTGCACTTTTAAGCTGTTTTCCAGCAGTTTTTTGGGACATGTCATTTTTTGACTATTTTTGCCATACTATAGCCTTGCTTCTTGGTATCATTTTTTCAACATGCCATATTATGGTGTTTTTGGTGGTTTTTGCAACATTTTATGCTATGGCAAAAGGCATGTCTTGGCAGGCTCTTTTAATGCGTTTTTAAGCTGTTTTCAGCTGTTTTTGGGACATGTCATTTTTTGACATTTTTGCCATACTATAGCCTTGCTTCTTGATCATTTTTTCAACATGCCATATTATGGTGTTTTTGGTGGTTTTTGCAAAACATATTATGCTATGGCATGTCTTGGCAGGCTCTTTAATGCATTTTTAAGCTGTTTCCAGCTGTTTTTGGACATGTCATTTTTGAATTTTTTATGCCATACTATAGCCTTGCTTCTTGGATCATTTTTTCGAGGTGTCATATTATGGTGTTTTTGGTGGTTTTTGCAATGTTTTTTGCTATGGCATGTATTGGCAGGCTCTTTAATGTGTTTTTAAAACTGTTTCCAGCTGTTTTTTGGGACATATCATTTTTTGACATTTTTGCCATACTATAGCCTTGCTTTTCGGGTGATTTTTTCAACATGCCATATTATGGTGTTTTTGGTAGTTTTTGCAACATTTTATGCTATGGCATGTCTTGGCAGGCTCTTTAATGCGTTTTTTAAGCTGTTTTCAGCTGTTTTTGGGACATGTCATTTTTTGACATTTTTGCCATACTATAGCCTTGCTTTTCGGGTCATTTTTTCAACATGCCATATTATGGTGTTTTTTGTAGTTTTTGCAACATTTTATGCTATGGCATGTCTTGGCAGGCTATTTTAATGCGTTTTTAAGCTGTTTCCAGCTGTTTTTGGGACATGTCATTTTTTGACATTTTTGCCATACTATAGCCTTGCTTCTTGGATCATTTTTTCAACATGCCATATTATGGTGTTTTTGGTGGTATTTTGCAATGTTTTATGCTATGGCATGTATTGGCAGGCTCTTTAATGTGTTTTAAAACTGTTTCCAGCTGTTTTTGGGACATAGTCATTTTTGACATTTTTGCCATACTGTAGCCTTGCTTTTCGGGTGATTTTTTCAACATGCCAATATTATGGTGTTTTTGGTAGTTTTTGCAACATTTTTATGCTATGGCATGTCTTGGCAGGCTCTTTAATGCGTTTTTAAGCTGTTTTCCAGCTGTTTTTGGGACATGTCATTTTTTGACATTTTGCCATACTATAGCCTTGCTTTTCGGGTCATTTTTTTTCAACATGCCATATTATGGTGTTTTTGGTGGTTTTTGCAACATTTTATGCTATGGCATGTCTTGGAAGGCTCTTTAATGCAATTTTTAAGCTGTTTATCCAGCTGTTTTTGGGACATGTCATTTTTTGACATTTTTGCCATACTATAGCCTTGCTTTTCGGGTGATTTTTTTTCAACATGCCATATTAAAAATTCTTTTTCCCCTCCCCTATGCCCAAAAACAGCTGGAAACAGCTTAAAAACGCATTAAAGAGCCTGCCAAGACATGCCACAGCATAAAACGTTTGTTAAAAACAGCCAAAAAACCATAAGATATACGACGCCTCCAAAAAATGATCCAAGAAGCAAGGCTATAGTATGGCAAAAATGTCAAAAAATGACATGTCCCAAAAAACTGCTGGAAACACTTAAAAGTGCAGTGAGTTTAATTGAGCCTGCCAAGACATCCATAGAATAAAACGTTGCAAAAAACCACCAAAAATACCAACCATAATATGGCATGTTTGAAACAATCACCGAAAAGCAAGGCTATAGTATGGCAAAAATGTCAAAAAATGACATGTCCCAAAAACAGCTGGAAACAGCTTAAAAAAAATGCATTAAGTAGTGTGCCAGCACATTAACATCGACTATGTAAATAATTTGAAATGGTCAAAAACCTTGCTAATATGGCATGTTGAAAAACATCACCTGAAAAGCAAGGCTATAGTATGGCAAAAATGTCAAAAAATGACATGTCCCAAAAAACAGCTGGAAACAGCTTTTCCTGCATTAAATAGCCTGCCAAGACATGCCATAGCATAATAAGCCCTTGCAAAAGCAGCCAAAAACACCATAATATGACACCTCGAAAAAAATGACCCGAGAAGCAAGGCTATAGTATGGCAAAAATGTCAAAAAAAGACATGTTCTAAAAACAGCTGGAAACAGCTTAAAAAACACATTTAATAGCGTGCCAAGACATGCCATAGCATAAAAAGTTGCCAAAAAAGGCAGAAAACACCATAATATGACATGCTGAAAAAATGACCCGAAAAGCAAGGCTATAGTATGGCAAAAATGTCAAAAAATTACATGTCCCAAAACAGCTGAAATCAGTTAAAAAACACATTAAAGAGCCTGCCAAGGCATGCCATAGCATAAAACATTGCAAAAAAAAGCCAAAAAGCACCATAATATGACATGTTGAAAAAATGATCCGAGAAGCAAGGCTATAGTATGGCAAAAATGTCAAAAAATGACATGTCCCAAAAACAGCTGGAAACAGCTTAAAAATGCATTAAATAGCGTGCCAAGACAGCATACCATAGCACAAACAATTAAGAAAATGGTCAAAAACACCATCATATGACATGTTGAAAAATGACCCGAAAAGCAAGGCTATAGTATGGCAAAAATGTCAAAAAAATGACATGTTCTAAAAAACAGCTGGAAACAGCTTTAAAAACACATTTAATAGCGTGCCAAGACATGCCATAGCATAAAAAGTTGCAAAAAAAAAAGGCAGAAAACACCATAATATGACATGCTGAAAAATGACCCGAAAAGCAAGGCTATAGTATGGCAAAAATGTCAAAAAATGACATGTCCCAAAAACAGCTGGAAACAGCTTAAAAATGCATTAAATAGCATGCCAACACATACCATAGCACAAACAATTAAGAAAAATGGTCAAAAACACCATAATATGGCATGTTGAAAAAATGACCCGAAAGCAAGGCTTTTATAGTATGGCAAAAATGTCAAAAAATGACATGTCCCAAAAACAGCTGGAAACTGCTTAAAAATGTATTTAAGAGCCTGCCAAGACATGCCATAGCATAAAATGTTGGGGAAAACAGCAGAAAACACCATAATATGACATGCTGAAAAAAATGACCCGAAAAGCAAGGCTATAGTATGGCAAAAAATGTCAAAAAATGACATGTCCCAAAAACAGCTGGAAACAGCTTAAAAAACGTATTAAATAGCGTGCCAAGACATGCCATAGCATAAAAAGTTGCAAAAAAAAGGCAGAAAACACCATAATATGACATGCTGAAAAATGACCCGAAAAGCAAGGCTATAGTATGGCAAAAATGTCAAAAAAAGACATGTTCTAAAAACAGCTGGAAACAGCTTAAAAATGCATTAAATGGCGTGCCAACACATACCATAGTACAAACAATTAAGAAAATGGTCAAAAACACCATAATATGGCATGTTGAAAAAATGACCCGAAAAGCAAGGCTATAGTATGGCAAAAATGTCAAAAAATGACATGTCCCAAAAACAGCTGGAAACAGCTTAAAAATGCATTAAATAGCGTGCCAAGACATGCCATAGCACAAACAATTAAGAAAATGGTCAAAAACACCATCATATGGCATGTTGAAAAATCACCCGAAAAGCAAGGCTATAGTATGGCAAAAATGTCAAAAAATGACATGTCCCAAAAAAAGCTGGAAACAGCTTAAAAATGCATTAAATAGCGTGCCAAGACATACCATAGCACAAACAATTTAGAAAAATGGTCAAAAACACCATAATATGACATGTTGAAAAAATGACCCGAAAAGCAAGGCTATAGTATGGGCAAAAATGTCAAAAAATTACATGTCCCAAAAACAGCTGGAAACAGCTTAAAAATGCATTGAAGAGCCTGCTAACACATACCATAGCATAAACAATTAAGAAAATGGTCAGAAACACTATAATATGGCATGTTGAAAAAATCACCCGAAAAGCAAGGCTATAGTATGGCGAAAATGTTTAAAAATTAGCATGTCCCAAAAACTGCTGGAAACAGCTTAAAAATGTATTCAGTAGCATACCAACACATACCATAGCATAAACAATTAAGAAAATGGTCAAAAACACCATAATATGGCATGTTGAAAAAATGACCCGAAAAGCAACGGCTATAGTATGGCAAAAAATGTCAAAAAATGACATGTCCCAAAAACAGCTGGAAACTGCTTAAAAATGTATTTAAGAGCCTGCCAAGACATGCCATAGCATAAAATGTTGGAAAAAAGCCAAAAACACCATAATATGACATGTTGAAAAATGACCCGAAAAGCAAGGCTATAGTATTGCAAAAATGTCAAAAAATGACATGTCCAAAAACAGCTGGAAAACAGCTTAAAAATGCATTAAATGGCGTGCCAAGACATGCCATAGCACAAACAATTAAAAAATGGTCAAAAACACCATCGTATGGCATGTTGAAAAAATCACCCGAAAAGCAAGGCTATAGTATGGCAAAAATGTCAAAAAATGACATGTCCCAAAAACAGCTGGAAACAGCTTAAAAATGCATTAAATAGCGTGCCAACACATACCATAGCACAAACAATTAAGAAAATGGTCAAAAACACATCATATGACATGTTGAAAAAAATGACCCGAAAAGCAAGGCTATAGTATGGCAAAAATGTCAAAAAAAAGACATGTTCTAAAAAACAGCTGGAAACAGCTTAAAAATGCATTTAATAGCATGCCAAAACATGCCATAGCATAAAAAGTTGCAAAAAAAGGCAGAAAAACACCATAATATGGCATGTTGAAAAAATGACCCGAAAAGCAAGGCTATAGTATGGCAAAAATGTCAAAAAATTACATGTCCCAAAAACAGCTGGAAACAGCTTAAAAATGCATTGAAGTGCGTGCTAACACATACCATAGCATAAACAATTAAGAAAATGGTCAGAAAACACTATAATATGGCATGTTGAAAAAATCACCAGAAAAGCAAGGCTATAGTATGGCAAAAATGTCAAAAAATGACATGTCCCAAAAACAGCTGGAAACAGCTTAAAATGCATTAAATGGCGTGCCAAGACATGCCATAGCATAAAAAAAAATTGGCAAAAAGGTCAAAAAACACCATAATATGACATGTTGAAAAAATGACCCGAAAAGCAAGGCTATAGTATGGCAAAAATGTCAAAAAATTACATGTCCCAAAAACAGCTGGAAACAGCTTAAAAATGCATTAAATAGCGTGCCAAGACATACCATAGCACAAACAACAATTTAGAAAATGGTCAAAAACACCATCATATGGCATGTTGAAAAAATCACCCGAAATGCAAGGCAAAAATGGCAAAAAATGAAAAAATGACATGTCCCAAAAAAACAGCTGAAAACATCAGTTAAAAAAACACATTAAATAGCCTGCCAAGGCATGCCATAGCATAAAACGTTGCAAAAAAGGCAGAAAACACCATAATATGACATGTTGAAAAAATGACCCGAAAAGCAAGGCTATAGTATGGCAAAAATGTCAAAAAAGACATGTTCTAAAAACAGCTGGAAACAGCTTAAAAACACATTTAATAGCATGCCAAAACATGCCATAGCATAAAAAGTTGCAAAAAAAGGGTCAGAAAACACCATAATATGGCATGTTGAAAAAATGACCCGAAAAGCAAGGCTATAGTATGGCAAAAATGTCAAAAAATTACATGTCCCAAAAAAACAGCTGGAAACAGCTTAAAAATGCATTGAAAGAGCCTGCCAACACATACCATAGCATAAACAATTAAGAAAATGGTCAAAAACACATAATATGGCATGTTGAAAAAATCACCCGAAAAGCAAGGCTATAGTATGGCAAAAATGTCAAAAAATGACATGTCCCAAAAACAGCTGGAAACAGCTTAAAAATGCATTAAATGGCGTGCCAAGACATGCCATATCACACAAACAATTAAGAAAATGGTCAAAAACACCATAATATGGCATGTTGAAAAAATGACCCGAAAAGCAAGGCTATAGTATGGCAAAAATGTCAAAAAATGACATGTCCCAAAAACAGCTGGAAACAGCTTAAAAATGCATTAAATAGCATGCCAACACATACCATAGCACAAACAATTAAGAAAATGGTCAAAAACACCATAATATGGCATGTTGAAAAAATGACCCGAAAAGCAAGGCTATAGTATGGCAAAAATGTCAAAAAATGACATGTCCCAAAAAACAGCTGGAAACTGCTTTTAAAAATGTATTTGAGAGCCTGCCAAGACATGCCATAGCATAAAATGTTGGAAAAAGCCAAAAACACCATAATATGACATGTTGAAAAATGACCCGAAAAGCAAGGCTATAGTATGGCAAAAATGTCAAAAAATTACATGTCCCAAAAACAGCTGGAAACAGCTTAAAAATGCATTTAAATAGCGTGCCAAGAACATGCCATAGCACAAACAATTAAGCAAAAAACGTCAAAAACACCATCATATGGCATGTTGAAAAAATCACCCGAAAAGCAAGGCTATAGTATGGCAAAAATGTCAAAAAATGACATGTCCCAAAAAAAAGCTGGAAACAGCTTAAAAATGCATTAAATAGCGTGCCAACACATACCATAGCAAACAAACAATTTAGAAAATGGTCAAAAACACCATAATATGGCATGTTGAAAAAATCATCCGTAAAGCAAGGCTATAGTATGGCAAAAATGTCAAAAAATGACATGTCCCAAAAACAGCTGGAAACAGCTTAAAAATGCATTAAATAGCGTGCCAAGACATGCCATAGCACAAACAATTAAGAAAATGGTCAAAAACACCATCATATGGCATGTTGAAAAAATCACCCCGAAAAGCAAGGCTATAGTATGGCAAAAATGTCAAAAAATGACATGTCCCAAAAAAAAGCTGGAAACAGCTTAAAAATGCATTAAATAGCGTGCCAACACATACCATAGCACAAACAATTTAGAAAATGGTCAAAAACACCATAATATGACATGTTGAAAAATGACCCGAAAAGCAAGGCTATAGTATGGCAAAAATGTCAAAAAATTACATGTCCCAAAAACAGCTGGAAACAGCTTAAAAAATGCATTGAAATAGCCTGCTAACACATACCATAGCATAAACAATTAAGAAAATGGTCAGAAACACTATAATATGGCATGTTGAAAAAATCACCCGAAAAGCAAGGCTATAGTATGGCGAAAATGTTTAAAAATAGCATGTCCCAAAAAACTGCTGGAAACAGCTTAAAAAACATTCAGTAGCATACCAACACATACCATAGCATAAAACAATTAAAAAAATGGTCAAAAACACCATAATATGGCATGTTGAAAAAATGACCCGAAAAGCAACGCTATAGTATGGCAAAAATGTCAAAAAATTACATGTCCCAAAAACAGCTGGAAACAGCTTAAAAATGCATTGAAGAGCCTGCTAACACATACCATAGCATAACCAATTAAGAAAAAATTGGTCAAAAACACCATAATATGACATGTTGGAAAAATCACCCGTAAAGCAAGGCTATAGTATGGCAAAAATGTCAAAAAATGACATGTCCCAAAAACAGCTGGAAACTGCTTAAAATGTATTGAAGAGCCTGCCAAGACATGCCATAGCATAAAATGTTGGAAAAAAGCCAAAAACACCATAATATGGCATGTTGAAAAAATCACCCGAAAAGCAAGGCTATAGTATGGCAAAAATGTCAAAAAATGACATGTTCCAAAAACAGCAGGAAACAGCTTAAAAATGCATTAAATAGCGTGCCAACACATACCATAGCACAAACAATTAAGAAAATGGTCAAAAACACCATAATATGGCATATTGAAAAAATGACCCGAAAAGCAAGGCTATAGTATGGCAAAAATGTCAAAAAATGACATGTCCCAAAAAACAGCTGAAATCAGTTAAAAAAACACATTAAAGAGCCTACCAAGGCATGCCATAGCATTAAATGTTGCAAAAACCACCAAAAACACCATAATATGGCATGTTGAAAAAATCACCCAAAAAGCAAGGCTATAGTATGGCAATCCATCCATCCATCCATTTTCTTCCGCTTATCCGGGGTTGGGTCGCGGGGGCAGCAGCCTAAGCAGGGAAACCCAGACTTCCCTCTCCCCGGCCACTTCATCCAGCTCTTCCCGGGGGACCCCGAGGCGTTCCCAGGCCAGCTGAGAGACGTAGTCTCTCCAGCGTGTCCTGGGTCTTTCCCGGGGCCTCCTACTGGTGGGACGTGCCCTGAACACCTCACCAGGGAGGCGTCCTGGAGGCATCCTAATTAGATGCCCGAGCCACCTCATCTGGCTCTTCTCAATGCGGAGGAGCAGCGGCTCTACTCCGAGCTCCTCCCGGATGACCGAGCTTCTCACCCTATCTCTCTAAGGGAGAGCCCAGCCACCCTACGGAGGAAACTCATTTCGGCCGCTTGTACCCGCGATCTTGTTCTTTCGGTCACTACCCAAAGCTCATGACCATAGGTGAGGGTAGAAACGAAGATCGACTGGTAAATCGAGAGTTTTGCCTTTTGGCTCAGCTCCCTCTTCACCAAGACAGACCGGTGCAGAGTCCGCATTACTGCAGACGCCGCACCGATCCGCCTGTCGATCTCCCATTCCATCCTTCCCTCACTCGTGAACAAGACCCCGAGGTACTTAAACTCCTCCACTTGGGGCAGGACTTCATCCCCGATCCGGAGGGGGCACGCCACCCTTTTCTGGCTGAGAACCATGGTCTCGGATTTGGAGGTGCTGATTCTCATTCCAGCCGCTTCACACTCGGCTGCAAACCGATCCAGTGAGAGCTGAAGGTCGCGGCCCGATGAAGCCAACAGGACCACATCATCTGCAAAGAGCAGAGACCTAATCCTGAGGTCACCATACCGGACCCCCTCAACACCCTGGCTGCGCCTAGAAATTCTGTCCATAAAAGTTATGAACAGAATCGGCGACAAAGGGCAGCCCTGGCGGAGTCCAACCCTCACCAGAAACGAGTTCGACTTACTGCCGGCAATGCAGACCAAGCTCTGGCACTGGTCATACAGGGAACGGACAGCCCGTATCAGGGAGTCCGAAACCCCATATTCCCGGAGAACCCCCCACAGGACTCCCCGAGGGACACAGTCGAATGCCTTCTCCAAGTCCACAAAGCACATGTGGACTGGTTGGGCAAACTCCCAAGCACCCTCAAGGATCCTGCCAAGGGTCCAGAGCTGGTCCACAGTTCCACGACCGGGGCGAAAACCGCATTGCTCCTCCTGAATCCGGGGTTCGACTATCCGGCGGACCCTCCTCTCTAGTACCCCCGAATAGACCTTACCAGGGAGGCTGAGGAGTGTGATCCCCCTGTAGTTGGAACACACCCTCCGGTCCCCCTTCTTGAAAAGAGGGACCACCACCCCAGTCTGCCAGTCCAAGGGCACTGCCCCCGATGTCCACACAATGTTGCAGAGTCGTGTCAGCCGCGACAGCCCCACAACATCCAGGGCCTTGAGGAACTCCGGGCGGACCTCGTCCACCCCCGGGGCCCTGCCACCGAGGAGCTTTTTGACCACCTCGGTAACCTCAGCCCCAGAGATAGAGGAGCCCACCCCCGGGTCCCCAGGCCCTGCTTCCCCAACGGAAGGCGTGTCGGTGGGATTGAGGAGGTCTTCGAAGTATTCCTTCCACCGATCCACAACGTCCCGAGTCGAGGTCAGCAGCGCCCCGTCGCCACCATACACAGTGTTGACGGAGTACTGTTTCCCCCTCCTGAGACGCCGGATGGTGGTCCAGAAACTCTTCGAAGCCGTCCGGAAGTTGTTTTCCATGGCCTCGCCGAACTCCTCCCATGCCCAGGTTTTCGCCTCAGCGACCGCCGCCGCACTCCGCTTGGCCTGTCGGTACCTGTCTGCTGTCTCCGGAGTCCCACAGGCCAAGAAGGCCCGATAGGACTCCTTCTTCAGCTTGACTGCACCCCTTACCGCCGGTGTCCACCAGCGGGTTCGGGTGTTGCCGCCCCGACAGGCACCAACCACCTTACGGCCACAGCACCGGTCGGCCGCCTCAGCAATGGAGGCACGGAACACGGCCCACTCGGACTCAATGTCCCCAGCCTCCCCCGGGACATGGTCGAAGCTCTTCCGGAGGTGGGAGTTGAAGCTCCTTCTGACGGGAGACTCTGCCAGACGCTCTGCCAGACACTCTGCCCTCACAATGCGTTTGGGTCTGCCAGGTCTGACCGGCGTCCTCCCCCACCATCAGAGCCAACTCACCACCAGGTGGTGATCGGTTGACAGCTCCGCCCCTCTCTTCACCCGAGTGTCCAAGACATACGGCCACAAGTCCAACGATACACAACTATAAAGTCGATCATTGAACTGCGGCCTAGGGTGTCCTGATGCCAAGTGCGCATATGGACACCCTTATGCTTGAACATGGTGTTTGTTATGGACAATCTGTGGCGAGCACAGAAGTCCAATAACAAAACACCACTCGGGTTCAGATCGGGGGGGCCATTCCTCCCGGGGGGCCATTCCTCATTGCCAACGTGAGCGTTGAAGTCCCCCAGCAGAACGAGGGAGTCCCCAGAAGGAGCATTCTCCAGCACCCCCTCTAAGGAGTCCAAAAAGGGTGGATACTCTGAACTGCTGTTTGGACCATAGGCACAAACAACAGTCAGGATCCGTCCCCCAACCCGAAGGCGGAGGGAGGCTACCCTCTCATTCACTGGCGTAAACTCCAACGTGCAGGCACCGAGCCGGGGGGCAATAAGTATTGCCACCCCTGCCCGGCGCCTCCAGCAACTCCAGAGTGGAAGAGAGTCCATCCCCTCTCAAGAAGACTGGTTCCGGAGCCCAAGCCATGCGTCGAGGTGAGGCCGACTATATCTAGTCGGAACTTCTCAACCTCGCGCACCAGCTCAGGCTCCTTCCCCACCAGAGAGGTGACATTCCACGTCCCCAGAGCTAGCTTCTGCAGCCGAGGATCGGACCGCCAAGGTCCCCGCCTTCGGCTGCCGCCCCCAGCCTCACATTGCACCCGACCCCTATGGCCCCTCCTACAGGTGGTGAGCCCACGGGAAGGAGGTCCCATGTCACCTCTTCGGGCTGTGCCCGGCCGGATCCCATGGGTAAAGGCCCGGCCACCAGGCGCTCGCCATCGAGCCCCACCCCTAGGCCTGGCTCCAGGGGTGGGGCCCCGGTGACCCGCGTCCGGGCGAGGGGAACTCCGAACCATTGATTGACGTCATCATAGGGGTCTTGTGAGCTTGTGAGGTCTTGAGTATGGCAAAAATGTCAAAAAATGACATGTCCCAAAAACAGCTGGACACAGCTTAAAAACACATTAAATAGCGTGCCAACACATGGCATAGCATAAAAAGTTGCAAAAAAAGGCAGAAAACACCATAATATGACATGTTGAAAAATGACCCGAAAAGCAAGGCTATAGTATGGCAAAAATGTCAAAAAATGACATGTCCCAAAAACTGCTGAAAACAGCTTAAAAATGCATTGTTTTTAAGCTGTTTTTCCCAACATAACATATTATATAGTTTTCAGTTACATTCTGACTTTTTAGCGGGATTTTGGATGATATTCTGTCATACTTGACACTCTATCATTTGTCAAATGAAGTCATTAAAAAATCATGCTATATTAGGCACGTTTATATGACTTTTGTCGCTCATGAATATGTCATTTATGAAATTTTAGGGATTTTACAGTAAGACTAATTTCTGCATGATTAGGACAAGGTCTGGAACAGCTACATCTTAGAAGCAATCAAACAATACAACCTGTAATCAGAAACTCACATAAAATAACAAATATTAATCAGAAACACTGTCATAAATATAAAAAAAATAAATTATATTAAAATCAGTATATAACAGCAAAATAAAAGACTTACCTGGATGCGCTGGATGAACCCAGGCCTCGCCTTTAAAATCTGCTCCCCAAGATCCACAGACATCCAGGACGGTCTGCCGATCGTCAGTGACTGCCATTCAGAAGCTTACAGAATAACAGAAAACAAGAACCTTTTCATTAATCCACTCTCCAAATTGCATCCCAGCTTTATCAAAGACACATACAAATTTGTTAATAATTAAGACACCTGCAGGTACTAGCTTACCCTCTCCTGTTCACAGTATATATAGACTCTGTACACCAACAGTTGGGTCTAAAGAAAATTTAAAGAAATACTCCAAAAACACCCAGGTCCATCTGACCCAAGTGTGAAATCCTACAGTTACTCGAGTTTACACTAACCAAACATTTACTATCTCCAGATGTGTGGGTGTGCGATGGGAAGGAAATACTTACTGTCATATGCAAATATTTACCTGCGGGCGGACTGGAAGGAAAAAGCTTTTCTACAACATACTGGCATATGGCATACTATACTAGGATGTTTTTATGACTTTTTATGGCATACTATAGAATGACTTTTTTTTATATATTCTAAACTTTGGCTATTTTATAACATACTGTACTTGAACTTTCTACAATTAACTATTCTCTGATTACTATATAACATACTGTTTGTCTCCAGTATATCCAAGTAGCTTTTTGGATACTGTATGGATAAGATTTTAATTTCATTGAAGGGATGGAGATCACAAGCTCATAGTTTTAACCTCATTTTATCTATTTAACAAAAGAGTTAAGGGCAAATCTCTGATGCTAATAGTTGTCTCATCTGTTTCACCTCCTGCCATCCTCCTGTAGGGTACATCTACCCACGCCTCTTCCACCCACTTGGCTGTCCTAGATGACCTTGACGAGCCAGTCAGAACTCACCATGGCCACCCCACCTCCACCAGGAGTAAGGCTAGCAGTGTTCACAGCAAGGCCAGTTACCACGGCAGCCTGCGCCGCACTCGTGATGACAGGTAGAGCAGGAAATCAATGACCTCCTGTTTCTATGTCAAAAGTTGTAAATGTGATTAAACTTAGATTTTCTCCTCTTCCCTTTCCTCTCTCAGGAGTGATACTATGGTTTACCGAGGTACAGAACAGCGCAGTTTCCATGGCAGCATGCCACGTCTCGACCACCCCCTCTCCACTCACAGCAGCCTCCATCAGATAGACGGCGAACCGAAACATGGCAGCCAGCAAGACTTATCTGAGGTCCCACCTACACTCATCACCTACGGAACAACAGGAAGTGACAGCCAAGCTGCTGCAAATGACGGCAGCAGCGCCTGAGGAGATTAGGATGCTGTCGAAGCCTTTCAGTGGAAGATGCCCTCTGCTGATACACGCCCGCCTGTTTAGTGTGAAGGTGTTTCCTTTAAAGTGGAGAATGTACCAGTGAGTGCTGTGGTGGTGATTTTTGCTCGTTTCACTGTAAGCTCGACAAGTTTGTTGACGTAATTATTTGAATTTACAAATGCTTGACTCAAACAGGCTGAGCCAACAGTACATCCATCAGTGATGCTGACATTATTCAGGGATCATTTTGGTTGTGCCCAGGTACATCAGAGCTGCCACTGGATAGGAAAGACTGAAAAAGTGGGAAGAAGTCATCATCATACATTATCAACAAGAACACTTAGATGGATGATGAGTCTAGTGGTGGCATTATTTCCAAATTCTGATCTTTCACCATCTTGCAGGACCTACATGAATATTATTAAATATGTGAACACTGCCGAGTACTGCTTTTATAACAATCTTAACTGTTTAGCCTTCTCCCACATATACTTATTTGAGTCCGTCTGTACTTGACGAGACTCGATTATTCCTAATCTGTTTGTTTTGGACAGCAGCTCTTAACAGACAACATTTATCTTTGTGTGGCTTCAGAGACCGATACATATGGGCTTAATGTGAAATCGTGGACCTCTCTGTGGTTTAGTGAAATATTTTTATACTGTGAAAATTGTCCGTCTGCTGCTGAAAGCTTCGTTTAGTGAGTGTGTGTGTGTGTGTGTGAGAGAGAGCGTGAGTGAGAAAAAGACACATATGGTCATATTTTGTTTTAAATTTAAATTCACGCCTCCAGTGGTGAATGCAGAAAGCACGATGGAGATAACTGAAAGATGTGCGTAACCTAGAATGTAAATGGTTTGTTTGAGAGTGAGAAAGTTGGTGATATAATACAAACATGGTCAGGTGAATTGGGCTGGAATAATGTGTGTGCAGTTAGACACACACACATTTATTCCAGCTCATGCTGCTTTTTGGCCTAACAAAACCATTTTAGCACTGACTTGTCTGCATTAGCTTAACAGATTTTTCTGGGGGGGAAAGCAGTTGTCAGTCAACCAGTCCAAAAAAATAAACAAAATTGGATATCCAGAGCATTGTAACCCAAATTCAGGTGTACATCTATCACTCTATTCAAGCTTCATGGCTGCGTAGACTGGAGTGCAATTTAAAAATGAAAACTGCTTCTATTGGCTGAAAGGTTGTTTTTTTTCTAATGTAATTTTCACCACTGTACTTGATATGTACCTTAACTGCTCTTGTACATACTCTTTGCTCTGTTTGTTTGTTTTGTTGTTCAGACACAGACTTACCCAAAGAGGTGCAGACAACTGGCAGTGATACTGTAGAAAAAAATGTTTGCTAACAGCTTATTGCTACATTTTCTCTGATTTTTTTTTTTTTTTTTTTTTTTACGTTTAAGTAAATGTTACAGGAGGTATATATTGTAAATGTTTTTTTTCTATAATTTGTATTTTGTTCCCAATCCCTAAAGACCCAATTAACCTACCTCACCTGTACCCTCAGCCTTCTCTGTACCTGTGGGCGGAAACAAACACATTCACATTATTAGGTGCTTTTGTAAAGAAAAATAAACTCAACATGAAAAATATTTCTGAACTTACGTAAAATTCAAACACTTGGGTTTAGCCTTGTTACACTCATCAATAGAATATCTGTCGCTGTCTGTCTCTTTCCCACAGCTTTGTGTTTTTTCCAGTCTACCTCTTCAGTTCAAATGTACCTATCTAACTCTCGGGCCTTTCACTGCTGCCTCTCTCAGCCCGTTTTAAGCTTCTCATGACCAACCACCTACTGCTTCCCCGTCATATCTGATGACTAGTCTGCCTCACATCTGCCTTCTGCCTCTCCTCCTGTAAACGTGCCCACGCTAATCTTTTTCTGGACCTACAGCAACTGTCTGTACTCTCACAATTCGTGACTGCTTAGAAACATTAACCGTTGTGCTTTTACCTCCGAATCTTACAAAGCAAGAGAAATGCTGTTTCAGACACTGTCACTGAACTCCAGAGGAAATATCTCCTTTTCAGATATTAAAAAATTCTTGTTAGTTGATCATTGGTATCAGCCCCCGCGGTGAGACATGAGGAAGAGGAGCAGGAGCTTTCCTTGCTCCTTGATTTCTGATGCCATGCTGTGATACGGCTCCAGAGTGAACTGCAGTCGCTTGAAAATATGACACATTATGATGGCTAAAAAAAAAAATATTGTGAATTCTGAAACTGAGTTGTATTTGCCTTTTAATTTATTTGCAGTTTGGGACTGTGACAACTTCTTTTACATGCAGTCTAATAAACTTTTTATAGACTTCAGTTCTTTGTTTTTCTGTTAACATTAAAAATGTGTGTTTATTCTCGCTGACTGGTGGTGTTATGGTTAGGACATCTGAATAACATAATTTACATTAAAAGGTAACTGCTTCTCCTTCAGTAAAAAAGAAATCCAATTATATCAAAAGACAAACATGTCCTAATGTGTACACCATGCAGAATGTTCAATATCATTGTTGGGCATTGATTTCTTAATGTAACTAATCTTTGCGTATCTTTGATGCCTCTCGTATCAGTAACATGTAAAAGTTCAACTGAGTGACAACATTTGGAAACTACTGGAAAATGACAGTATCTTCACCCTACACACACACACACAATACACACACACACACACACACAAACAATTTACATTTGAAATTTGCAGTGTTGTAAAATAAAGAATAACCAGAGAATTCACCTCCCTATTACTCTGTGAAATCTGTAAGTCAAGACCAGATTCCTGATCGTTCTCGTTTGCGGCGGACGATGGCGGCTACATCTTGCTTGAGTGTAGAGACGCTCTGTTCCAGTTGCTCGGAGAAGTCCCTCAGTAGACGACTCTGCTCGTCCACAAACAGTCTGAGCCCCAGTAGATCTGACTCCTCCTGGAAACAACAGGAACACATAACCTCAGAACTAACATCAACAGTTTGCCATAAATGTGCAACACTACACATGTACCGTGTGCTCTAGGGCCTAATATTAGCAACGCGCTCATTATTCTACTCTACTTTTCCAGATTACTAACCACAAAAAACATAACACACCGCAGATTTGATTATAAATTCCATGACTTATGAAAAAATGCCTTTCCTGCCTGGTTTTGCAGATGTTTCTTGCTCAGAGTTTATTTTTTGCTAAAAGAAAAAAAAAGACTTACAATGATTGTAAATAATACAAAAAAATACAAAAAGTCTTGTAAAATAAACATTTGTAAACTCCTTGAAATGTTAATAAATTTCCTGTATTGTCATATTCCAAATATACCGATCTTAAAGGAAAATCTTTGATTTAAGCAACACAGTAGGAAAATTATTCTAATCCACATCAGTTTGTGTGACAAGCTCACTGTAAAATTTGTCACTTAATTTGTGTGTCTGATTGTGTATTGTGTTCGATTATCAAAGGTTCAAACAAGGCCTTCTTGTAGTAATGGATACGTACGCTGGGCCTGTGTCTGCGCAGACGCTGCAGCTGACCCCTGACTGACGTCATGCTGTGGTAGAAAACCTTGAGAGCACGAGCAAACTCTGCATCGCAGCTGGGACGCACCGACCGACCACGCATGCTCTCCCCACCTAACACACAAAAAGGGGCAAAGGTGTCATATAATCTAATATTTTAGGTTTTATGAATGGGAATATTTTGGCATGTGACTTTTAAAGCATCTTTTAGTAACTCTGAAAAGTTAGTATGGATGTGATGTAAATGGTAGTTTTAAATAACATAATATTAACTTCAATCTTGGTGTGCATCGTGTATATTTCAGTTACCATTCCTGGCTGCGCTGAGTTGTTCTCTCAGACTTTGATTTTCTTTTCTCAGTGAAGCATTTACACTCTTCAGTTCTTCCAGGTCCTGCTGAAGAGCTCTCACTGAACAGCTGAGCTCTGCAGAGTCTACAGGCTGCAACAGATAGAGAGACACACACACACAAGGCACACACACACACACACACACACACACACACACACACACACACACACACACACAGTCCAGTTAATGACATTTTTGCATTATGGTTGTTGCTTGGAATTTGTCATCAGAAAGGGAAAATAAGTTTGAAGAAACAAATACAGTCAAGTGAAGTCCATCCTTTGATCTATGATTTTACTATTTTATCATGTTATTGGAAATACATAATGTATGAGGTTACACATGTATTTCTTTCATAGTGTCATATCTAGACTTAGAAACACATGAAAGTCAAAGATCATTTTTGACGCAGGAATACAAACTCAACATTAAACTCACTGTTGTGTCCGTTGGGCCTGCCTCCCCGATGATGAAGATACCCTCTGTAGTCATCCTCACTCCCTCCAGAGATGATATCAGGTCAGTACAACCCTCTGGAACAGGAAGTCAAGACTACATTTACAGTTTTTTAATACTACATTTTTAAATATCTGCTTCCTGTCATTTTCAGCTGCTGTTGTGACAGGAGGTAATAAACTCCAGTGTAAAATAAAACATTCATAACTAGGTTCGACATACTAGTATATTTTAGATACATTTTTACATACACCCTTGTAGTACATATATTCACTGAAGTTCCTGAGCTAAAAGAAACCATATTTGTTTCCTGCTCTCAGCCAATATACAGTACAAAAAAAAAAAAATAAAGAAGAGTCTTGCCTAATCATCTGTCTATCACTTCACTCTCACCTTGGAGGCCCCAGAGCTCCAGCACCACAGCGCTGCTCTGTAGGTAGTCCAGCAGACGTTGGGAGGTGTGAAGGGAGGCAAAGTGAACTCTGTGATCCAGCAGAGGATTGACATTATGCCACACAGCCGGAGTGTAGAGAGGCTGGCTGCAGTCAAATAACCTGAAACTGAGAGAGTGAGGGGAGGACAAGGGAAAACAAAGGCAAATGTCTCACTTCTGGACATATTAATTCGGATGACAGTAACACTCCCCATTACTATCATGACACTACTGGATATGAGCACACACAAATATTAAAACTGTGATTATCTTTTATGACAAATTCATTTTTCACTCATTTTCGTTTACTTTTCTTATGGAATATTATAGTATGACTTTTTAATAACATTTTTTATGGAATGCTATACAATATCTTCAATGGCATTTTCAATTCAATTCAATTCAAACAACTTTATTAATCCCACTAGGGGCAGTAAGTTTAGAGGAGCATGTAAACAAACTACACAAAAACCCCACAAAAAAACACACATAGCAGCTTTCACAATATACAATTAGGCAAGGAGCCAAGGAGGTGGGATAAGAAAACAGTGTATGCAGTAAAATATAAACCACACCTTACAGGTGTATAGCATTCACAGGGAAAAGTCTGACCGCCGAAGGGATAAAAGATAACATACGAAACGTATGTTTTTGACTTTTTGGCTTACAAATTTTCTTTTGCTTAGTTTTTTTTTTTTTAACTTTTTATGGAATACTATACAAGGACATTTTTAGGCACATTATACAATGATGTTTCTTAAAAAAATTAAGGAATATTATACTATGACTTATTTTGGAATATTATACTTATTACTTTTTTGGCACACTTTTCTTCTGACCTTTGATGACATCCCCTTTTACATGATTTTTTTATATTTTAATGGCATAAATTTTATTACATACCATATTATGACATTTTAAGGGCACAATATACTTTGACTTTTTGATAACATTTTAATGATGTACTATAATATGACTTTCTTATTACATACATGAAATGCATGCATGTTCACTGTAGTTGTTACTTTATCTTGACCTCCAGTTCCTGGGCTGTAATTTATTGTAGGGATTCTCGCTGTCATTCCTGCACTTCAAAATTCTCTTAGTGCATTCAAAGCCTCAACATGCCTCACCCGATTTGGACCCCTCTGTTGCGGGCCTCCCTGATCCAGCGCAGGCCACAACACTGTTCCAGGACCAGCTGGAAGTCCAGTCGTCGACCCAGTAACTCAGACGGGTCAATCAGAATGTCATCCTCACCCAGAGGGCTGGAAGGTAAGAAAGATTATTTATCAGTGTATCTCTTTGTGTTTAATAGGGTTATTTGCAATGTGTGTGTATGTCGGTGTATGTGTGTGTGTGTGTGTGTGTGTGTGTGTGTGTTTGTGTATGTGTGTGTGTGTGTGTGCGTGCGTGCGTGCGTGCGTGCGTGCGTCATACAGTCCTGCCGAGGTGCAGGGGACCAGCTGTGCTTGTAGAATGGCCTCCTCTGTGCCCTCTGACCCCAGTACCTGCACACAGAGATTATCAAGTGCAGGATACGTGTTAAATAGGAAGAAATTCATTGTTTGTGCATTTTTATGGTCTGGTATTTTGAAAGGCCACAGTCCTTCACACTTGGCAGACTTTATTTGAGAAGGCTCAAGGTGTCCAGAGGTTGAGCTAAAAAGACGACCTTGCCTAGTCAGGACAAAGGGTTACTCAGCACTGTTCACCTTTCATTAATGTGTGTGTGCACATACTCAGTGTGTTTGTACCTCAAGCTGCTCTTCTAGAGAGATGCGGAAGGCCAAAGACTGAAGCCAGAGGTGAGCAGTGCCCAGAAGTAAAGGCTCTACAGGATCCCAGAATGGGTCTTTCTCTCTGGGTAATGCAGCTGTAGACAGACCCTCTACTCTCTGACAGCGACAATTAAAAACTGATCAACATTTTCCTTGAATTGCTGATGGTCTACAACATTGAAAAGGGATCAGCAATTACAGAAACATAAATGATATCTGTCTACTGATTTGTAAATTGTTTTTTTTTTTACAACTTTTTGAAAAACATGAGCAATGTTGTTTAATTTATTGAATTACAATGTCTCTGCTCCTCTCAGCCTGATGTTGCTGATAGACCTCTTCCATCAGGAATTTACGGTTTACAAACTTGGCCTTGGACCACATCCACACCTGGGGAGGGAATGTGACAATAGTTTAGACAAAGGAACAAAAAAATCAAGACCACAACTCAAACCTACATTGAAATAATAAAAGCATATAAGCTGGGGTACAAGAGATACATAAAGACAGACAGACCAACCTGTTTTCTTCCCACAGATGTCACTCTGACAACAATCTCCTTCTTCAGATCATGTCCTTTTGAATCTGATAGTGCCAGATTCTTGATCTCCAACTTAAACTCCACTGCCTACAAACATGGCAGACAATAAATTGCAGATGTTTATTGTTCCTGCACAACAATGAATACATGAGATCCCAAAAACAAAAAATACATCTGCTAGATAATTTCCAAACAACCACTGCCAGAAAGAACATATCAATCCAAAAGTTACAGTTTCTTGAAAAACAGAGGAAGACACAACAATAAAAAGCACTGAATGTGTGAATCTGAAGATGTGTTGCATGTGTTTGTGTTACCTTGTTCAGTTCCTGGCTCATCTGATTGGCCTCAGCCACCATGGGCATCAGTTTGATGTAGTCGTAGAAGACGGCCAGCAGACTGGGGTCTGTCTGACTGGACCCAGCACTTGACTCACCTAAACACAGACACAAAGAGATAACATCTTACATGTTTCCCATTAAAGATAAACCTCCTTTACTTCCACCTGTTGATTCTCTTCCTCACCCAGATGGATGCCTTCAGCAGCAGCCAGCTCAGACTGGAAGTAGTCGTAGTCGTAGCGGCTCCAGTCATCCCCACCCCTCTCAGAGGGATAACCAATGAACAGATAGGTGCAGTTAGAGCCGAGAACGAGGCGGTCCTGAAGGGCAAGGAAAAAAACAAATACTTTGTCTTTGTGGGAGAGAAATCAATACACTAATGTATTGGGATATTTTGCGTGGCAATATTGTATTGATATACATATACAGATTTTGTATTATATAAGTTATGGATATTGCAAATGCAAATTTCACTTTTGGTAGCCTGTGAGATTAATAAAATTAAATGGTTTTCTCACTAGATACATGTATCTGCAGTAAAAATGATTGAAGTAAGATGAGCATACTAAAAACTGAATATATTAGATATGTTAACATAGATGTTGAAAAACTTTTTCCTTATCTGGCGGTTAAAAAAGGTGATATATTGCAATATGGTGATAGTGATATCACAGCAGGTCCCACCCCCAGTACGCATGTCACACAGTCGCATCATAAAGTTTGATTATGTGTTGAGACCAACCAGGTGCTGCAGCTCTGTTGTCTGGGAGACAGCGTTGCCATTGACAATGACCTTTGACCCTGACAGCGGGGTCAGAGTTACCCGCCGCTGTTCATTCCTGAATACAGCATGACGCTCGTGGATCCTAACAAACAAAAACACACATACAGTACATGAGCAAAAACAAACTTGTGTTTGTAAATTTAAAGATGAGAAAAAACACTAAGCTTCAAGCTTACACTTACAGTACTTACTTTTCTTTAATTTTTTAAGCATTAAATGTTCTGCAAAAATGCAAAGGCTTTTTTCCCACTTTGTCCTTGTGCGGACATAAAAGGTTCAAAAGTGTCGCAGAACATACAGCTTATCCCAGCATACACTTAGTCGAACACACATGAAAAAGTCCCCAATCAATGACACCATCCACATCCACTTTGGACATCTTGCATGAACTGTGGAGTCTCTAACTTTACTTGCATTGGTTTTATGATGTTTAAATTCTGCTGATGTGATACTGATGTGATGAAAACTCACCCTAAGCCCTTGATAGAGATGGATCTCGGGGAAGAGTCACAAAGGCCAACGTCCCATTCACCTGCAACACAAAACAGTATTGATGAGTTGTAACGAACACGTTGTGAACATGTGATGTCTCGAGAGGTCGGGAGCTTTTCTCTTGGAGCTTTGGAGGTGCAGGTGCAGAGAGTCAAACATTACTTTCCAACTTAAGCTCACTGTATTCAGTCCTTTTCAACAGGTAAACTTATTTCCTGCAGACTAAAGTTAAACAACACAAAACAGGTATGTAAAGCAAAATACTAAGTCACCATCTTCTGGGTAACATAATTAAAAAAACTATCCATGTTAAAAACTCTGTCCATGTTAATCGTTGCCTCTCCTCCACATGCACTGACTCCCCCTCCAGTTCACCTCCCTCACTGGGGCAATCCCTGCTTACTGTGGGTCTTGTAGTCTTTTACTCAATGCCATGATGATTTGTAGTCCCAGCTGTCACCACCGGGAGGGAATGTATTTCCCCTCAGTGACTCTAGCTCTCATGACATCACAACACTTAAAAACTGAGGCGATGAGTCCTTCAGGTTGTGATAAAGTGCTCAGTCACTTTGGCTCTCAGGGCCCTCTTACCTCTGTGACATTCTTCACTCCCAACACCTCCCTCTATGTTGAGATGAATATTTCACTTTCCTGTTCAGTTCACCTTTTAAAGAGACAGACTCACCCTCCTGAATGAAAAGCTTGACCACCCCTGACAGCTGAGCGTCCTCGTTGATGTTCAGGATATAAGGATGCATCTGCATCATCCTCCGCTCCTGACAAAGAGACATTACAGGTGGCAACAGGAGTAACGGTATCGACTTAATACATTAAACCTTCACAAAGTGCTTTTACGCTCTGTGCTTACCGGTTAACCGAAGCTCATCTGAAACTATGGAAACTCCTGAGTGTGTGCACCTCCAGTGGTGGACAAAGTACACAACTCTATTACCTGAGTCAACGTATAGATACTCCTGGTCAAATATTACTCCAATACAAGTAAAAGATGCGGAGTCAAATTATTACTTGAGTTAAAGTACTGGAGTACTTGCTTTTAAAAATATTCAAGTATTCAAAATACTTTTTCTGTTTCCTTTCAATTCATTGTTGTATTTAGTCATAGTACATTGACGGATCCTACTAAATCTATAACAACCCACAGAGTGCACTGATTTGTTTGTAGAAGCAAGTAAAGCAAGTAGACAAATCATAATTTTGTAGGCTAGATGAGTTCAACTGTTTTGCTCATTTTATTTTATTTAATCTGAAGCGATTTAAAACTTCAACTCGAAACAAGCATTAACTACAACAGGACTCACAACAGAATCTGAACTGAACTATCAGATTTAATTTGGAATAAAACATGTCGACAGTACATACACAAATTCTACTTATATTACACAGCATTGCCAGAAATGTGAAACAGCTTGCGTCTCCTCTTCACCTGTCTCTAGTGATGAGCTGCCCTATTGGAGTAGAACATGCAAGAGGTAGAGGTACGAGAACACCATGTCGACGGACAAACCACACACAGAACTGAACAGTTTATGGACTTTTGATTTTTAGAAAATAAATAAATAAATCCACTGACTTCAAAGCAAATGTAGAGAGAAATGTATTGGGAGTCGAAAGAATAACATTTGTTATTTGTTATCTTTCAAATGTAGTGAGACAAAGTAGTAAGTTTAAAAAAAAACCCAACAAAACTCAAGTAAAGTACAGATGCTCACACACGGTACTTAAGTACAGTAAATGTACTCTGTCAATGTCCACCGTGGTGCTCCTCTGATTGTTTATTTGACTGTGTGTGTGTGTGTGTGTGTGTGTGAGTGTGTGTGTGTACCTGTGTAATGTTAGCGTACTGTTGCTCCCAGTCCTTCAGCGCCTCCTGCAGGTGTTGTTCCCACAGAGTCTGTATGTCTCTGCTCTGGAGCTCATTGTGGGACAGCAGCTGACGAAGCTCCTCTGAACACACACACACACACACACACACACACACACGTTGACCCTGAACTGCTGAATTATTTTCTCTTCTATGCTTGAAGCACGTCTTACTGGTCTCGTCGTTGGCTCTGCGTCCCTCCTGGCCCAACCGGCTCAGTCGTTGCAGGAGTCTGGCATTCTCGGCCTTGAGCTCTTTAACTAGACGCTCAGTGGGGCTCTCGTTCACCACTGCTCGGTTCTGGATACGCTTTGCCCTAAAGAGGTCAGAGAGGTGTGGACATAAGAGTGAGGGTTGTGGATGGGGCACAGGTGGGACAGAGGAAAAGAAAACAGGGGAAAACAAAGATGCAAAAATAAATGACTCAGAGCAATTGGTGCAAACGTTTTAGCATGGTTTTTTTTGGATGATGGGTTACACTGCATGAATTCTTTGTACCGCTCAGCATAACGCAGCGTTGACAGCGACTCCTCATAGCAGATGTCAGCAGGACTCAGCGTGGCAATCTTGAAAATAAGATAAAATCCTAATTCAGAAATGACCACATTACTGAACATAACGCAACATCAGTGTGTATTAGCACTATTTCCTATGAAGTGTTTGTTACCATCACAGTGCGACTGTTGCCTCCCAGTGCAGACTGCAGCAGCTTGGTGAGAACTGAGTCTCTGTAGGGAATATGGACGACCCTCTTCCCCACCGCCACATCAGCGAGAGCGCTGCAGGAGAGGAGAGGACATGAAAGACGCTGATGGACCAGAGTGATCAAAAACTCGATCAAACTGACCACCAGGCCAACCTGATCACATTGCCCAGGGTGGTGAGGCTCAGGTTGATGGCCGTGCCCTCTTTGAGTCTGTCAGCCTCCGACCCTGACGACCGCTGACGCTCACTGCCAGCCAGGTCCACCAGGTTGATGTTGGACTGCTTTGTGATGCTCTCTTTGGAAAAAATCTGACAGAAAGTCAACAACAAATGAAATGACTTGAAGATAGTCATCTGACATCTGACTGTTGGGTCATATGCGGTTAGTTACTGAATACAAATTACATGACATTTTCTGTAATTGATAACATTTTTTTTCAAAAGTGACATAATCTGAATATTGAAAATATTGTACCTTAAGTATCTAAAAACATTTTAAATGCCAATAAAATGCATTTTAAATATCCCAGACTCAAAATGTTTCATAAATCCTAATAAATAAAAAAACATTAAATCATTAAGAAAAATCAAATAATCCTTGACAATATAACTATAATCTTTTTATAATCAGGCAACAATTGCTTGAAAAAAAGAGTACATTTTAAGTGTGTTGATACTATAAGAGTCAAATCTTGATCTTAGACACCATGGATGTAAAATAATAACTGGATACTGAACAACAAGATGGCACCTTTTCAGTTTAATGGAACTGGTCCATACCCCAAAAGTGTCCAGTTTCTGGGTTTACTTCCACAGTATGTGACCCACTGCATGTGCACAGTGGTGGTTCACTCTGCCCGCGAGTCATAGACTTAAAATTGCTTTGCATGGTTTGAGGAAACTCTTACAATAATAAATAAAGTCTCCATGGATCAAAAATTCATAATGGAAAGTGCCATAACTTGATTGCAGTTCAGGGTTTCCTCTCAACAGTTTAACAAATGTTTCCTTTAATATGATGGCCTGTGGGGAGAATGCTGCATTACCTCGAGTGGCCACTGGGAAAAACTGGATGCCAGACTAAGCAGTGTTCCAGGGGAGCCACTTACCTGTTTGAGCTGGAGGATAATGAGCATGTGTGAGCGACTACTGTTGGCGTTCATGTGCGTGGCAGCGGTGGTTCGAGTTCTGGTCCCCTGTTCCATCAACTGTTCCACCTACATTTTAATATTCACATTTAAACATGATTTCAAGTACAATCACTAACAGAACCAACAGAGGGATCCCAAAAATATCCAGAAACATCTGTTGTAGCTCTCATTTGTTTCCCTGATAGTTTTTATATCATAATTCTATGTAGCTCCCCTACACTGTCTCACAGTTTGTTACTGTATGCAGAAGTGTTTCTCTCCATCCGTCCCTCTACCTGTTGTGCGCTGTCACACGGGACAGTTCGGAGACCCTCCACATAGAAGCCTCTTTGCTGCTCCTCTCTGACTCTGAGTCCCCCAGGAGTACGAGACCCCCGAGACAGCAGGTCAACCACCTGGACAACAGAGGACCAACAGAGGTGGGACCAAGTCACAAGTCTTTGCAATCAAATCCTGAATAAAGTTCCAAATCCTAAATGATGAGTTTCAAGCCCCAAACAAATCGTAACACACTCTTTACCAAATATTATGTCATTTTACAAGAGTAATAATGTTAGCTAAGCATTAGCGCACTAGGTGAATATTAGCCTCGATTTACCATTTTTTGTGTAACTTAAATCATCAAAGAAGTTGGAAGGCGTTGCTTGTGTCTGTAACTTTCAATTTATACTTTTTTATGTACTGCCATTTGTAATTTGTTGACAGTTTTTGTACACAAACAAAGTTATCTTTGGTATCATTATGGTGCTCAGTAACTTCGCACAACTTCAAACAAAGTGGATTAGGAAAATTAAGAGTCGACTTGCTGGGAATGTATAATGTTTATCTAAGTTTATTTAGGAAATAAACCGATTTGTGGGGAACTTTTTAATATACTATTGCTTAACATACTTTTTAATCTTTGGGCTTGGAGTGAAGGTAACAAACATGTTCAAGTCAAAAGGCTCCAAGTTACATCATGAGTCATTGGTGTTTAAGTCCAATTCAAGCTTCAAGTCTTTTTGATTTTTGTCAAGTCAATGTAAAATGATGATATGTGATTTGAGTCCAAGTCTTGTGACTTGAGTCCACACTGCTGTGTACAAAAGCAGTGGCTTCCAGAGAAAAGAGATATTACAAACAAAAAAGCTAAACTGAAAAAAATAAAATGACAACAGCTGCTGTTACCTGCTCATTATAGATCTCCAACATACTGAAAAAGACCTGTGGAGACATCAAGAATAAAGACGTTCAGAATCACAAACACCACACCACACACCCATACAGACGACACTGTGTGCTGTTTATTTATGATGACCTGAAACACACTCTTTACCTGACACTGTCTGCTGTCCTGGTTCTCTCTGATGGCCTGAAACAGTCGGTCACAGAGTTTAGGAACCAGGCCTCTGTTGGGTCCGTAGCCGACCATCGAGTAACTCTTCCCCGAGCCGGTCTGCCCATAGGCCAACAGTGTGGCATTGTAACCCTGCAGACATCATTTCAGGACTTTTACTATGAGAACAGATCTAAAGTCGACAGACAGCAGAACCTTAAAATTGTTTTAGTCCAGTAGCACAGAACAAAGTCAATCTAATCACAGAGCTCTGTGTTAAAGATGTGAATGAATCTCCAGCTAAATACATGATGATTGCAACCTGCAGGGCATTCTCCAATATTCCCTCTCCAAGGTCCTGGAACACGCTGTCCTGGAAACAGAAGAGATTTTGTCAACGCTCACTCACTCCAAATTTATGCTCTCTAGATCAGTGGCTCCCAACTGGTCCATATTTCTCCTGTCATTAGTTCAACATCCACTCATAAGCAGGATGACGACATATTCACAAAATGTAAACGTGGGCTTACAACACAATGAAAGTCAGTCAGTCATTTTCTGTAACCACTTGTCCTCGTAAGGGTCGCAGGGGGGGCTGGAGCCAATCCCAGCTGTCATCATCCGACACATGGAGACAAACAACCATACACACACACAGTCACACCTAAGGACAATTTAGAGTCACCAATCAACCTGAGCTGCATGTCTTTGGACTGTGGGAGGAAGCTGGAGACCCAGGAGAGAACCCACGCAGACACGGGGAGAACATGCAAACTCTGCACAGAAGGGCCCCCGACCAGACCAAACCCCGTTCCAACCGGGATTCGAACAAGGGACCCTCTTGCTGTGAGGCAACAGTGCTAACCACAGAGCCACCGTGCCGCCCACAATGAAACAAGACTTATTGCAAGATTAAAGTGCAATTTCTTAAAACATGGTCGACAAATTGCACTGCAAACAAAATAGTGCATATCAATGCTTCACGATCAATGACATAAAATGCTACAAAGGCACAGCATGTTAACCCTGTAAAACATAAACAAACTGGCCTGAAAGCAATGAGCAACTTTAAAAGAAATAGCCCAAAAATTTGTAAGAAATGTATAAAGTTTAGAAGAAATTTCCTGAAAATTTGCAAGAGAAAATTAAGAAAAAAAAACAACAAAAAGCAAGCAAGGAAATGGCCCAAAAGAAAGTGCTACAAATATATGTATTTCTGTAACATATATACACATCTCTTTTTTTCTTTTTTCTCTTTTTTTTCCTCTTTTTTTTCTTGTCAGCCTTTAGTAATTTATTACAATTTGTGGGACATTTCTTGCCAAGTTCCTCATTGCCTTTTTTCCCTGTTTTTGAAAGAAATCAGACCCATTTGCTCGTGTTTCAAACGTTTTAAATCCTTGTGAAAGGTGTCTGAACACAGCACATGAAAACTGATATCTAGGTTTAAAGGTACAGACCTATGTCTGTACTTCAAAATGCTCTACCAGAATGACTTGGGGCCAACCTGATCGGCATATCGGCCCCCGGGCTCTTCGGGCACAAACAGGCCACCACGGTTTCGTGTGAAGCCACTGTGTGACCAGTAGGCGTAGTCGAAACAAAATGAACGACGACTCTGGGAGTCACGCGGGTCCTGGATGGTGATGGAGCTCGACACCATGGAAACAATACATCTGCTGCCTGCCTCCCTCTCCCTCTGAAAGGAGGGAGGAAAAGAAAGAGGATGAGAGGAGGAGAGAACAAGGCTGAGGGAGGGAGTTAAAGACTGATATTTAAAAAGGCGTTAGAAGAAATGACCAGATGAGCAACTATGTGAGAGTCGGACACTTTAGTGTGAATCAGCACTGGGGGAGACACCTCAGGTGAGAACAGCTTTTTCATGCAATTTTAAGATTTGGGGCCGTTTTACCTCCATAACATGTCTTCTGTGGGACTTCTGGAAACAAAAATTAAGATTTTCCTCTTCCTGCTCCTGTTTGTTCATGGAATGTGTGTAAGTGTTAGGAGAAAAAAGCCTATAATGGGTTTTTGTTATTGTTTTGAAGATTATACACTGACATGAGCAAATAAAACAAATATGCATGAAAATACAGGTTCAGATGTTAATTTTTATTGCAGCATGCAGCAATAAAACATGCAAAATGCAAAACACGCATGCAGCAAAGGGCTGAGGTTGGATTTGAACCTGCAGTGAGGACAGCCTCCGTACACGGAGTGCTGCTCTATCCACTGAGCCACCAGGTGCCTCAAACTATTGTGTTTTTTTTTTTTAAGTGGGAGCCAAAAATCTCAACTTCAGTAGCATTTAAATAAACTTTTTAGTTTTATTCTTGTCTATATTCTGAGTGTTTTTTCAAAGTAGTTTTTTTTTTTAATTCATAGCCTCATTTATAGAAATTTTTACTCCTAAACTCATGGAAATTTTTTTTTTCATGCCCGTCGACAGTATTTTATAATTTATGGAGTAGTAAGAGTTATCCAAAATTCTTTCAATAAAAATCTTTAATTCTAATATGATAAAGTAAAACAAGAATTTTACTAGGGTTCCTACAGCTTAAGGCAAGAGGGATTTAATACTTTTTTAGACTTTTTTTTTTTTACTGCCACTCGGAATTAAATTTAACACTCATTTTACAATAACTGAAAGAAAAAGTAAGCATGAACCAATATTAATTACTAAAGGTTAGAGAATTTTGCAGAAATATTTATTGCAAAATAAAACATGACTTTTAGGTGATGTTACTGGGAGAGGCATTTTTTTTTTCAGCTGTATTAGATAGGACAGATAGTGTGGGGGGGGTGGGGGTGACATGCAGCAAAGGGCCTTGAGTGGGAGTTGAACCCGAGGCTGCTGTGGCAAGGACACGGCCTTTATTCACAGAGTGCCTGCTTTATCCACTTAGCCACTGATGCCTCTGATTTTGGACATTTTAATACCAAACGAGGCCTTGTCTTTGGAATTAATGAATCCAGTGCCTTTAAGACTTTTTCACAGATCTGTGGGACGTCTGTTCAGAGTTTTGTTTGGAAATGTATTCAAATCGGTGTATTTTTAAATCGAAATAAGAAAAAAAATAACTGTCTCACTGTAAGAAACCAACTAGGGAATCTCTATTAGTCAAACATTTTACCCTGTTCACTTGGGTGTTCCCCCTTAAATCAAATCTCTGCCTCAAAAACACTGAATGTGTTTGTAGGCCATACAATATCCTCTTTTCTTGTCCTTAATAATTTCAGTTGTATTTTCAGAGGTTTTACCCAGGCTTTGCAGTCAGTGTGTACACAATACAGAGGGATATGTCAGAGAACGAGATACCATGAGATTACAGTACATTGCAATGAATAAACTGCAGGAAAACAGGCAAATAAATGACAGAGAAACAGTATAAAATAAGAAATGGATGACAGCTTTTAAAAGACAAACTGTACATACTTCACAAAAATGACTGAACACTGACCTTGTTGAATGGTCGGACTCTGATGGCCACTTTGACACAGTCTTTGCTGTGCATGTCTGAGGCTTTGGCCCTCATGGTGCGGCCGGCAGGTATCAGCGCAGGAGACTGGCACAATGAGTGATCAGCTCCCTCACACAGCGACGCACGGCTGTGTCGAGTTACACGTTGACATGGACACAGTCGGGTCAGTGTGACGGGGACTGTGGTGCCTGTTAGGAAACTCCTCATGAGGTTTTACTGACATGACAGGGAAGAAAAAATGTTTAGTATACATGCAGAAAGGTGGACGCGACCCTAAACACTTGAGTCTAAACTAGAACAATGTCAATAGATACTGTGACAAGCTGAAATAAAATATTCACAAGCAGCCTAACTTGTGATGAGTTATCTAATAAAAATCATCAGCATTTAATATGGGGAGAAACATGCTTTTTATTTACCATGTTATTATTCCCCACACTGGTGTCTCGTCAGTAAAGTGAAACCGTTAAGATAAAGCCGGTTCCACTTTCACCTCCTCCCACTATAAATAATTCATACAGGGCAGTTACACACATTAACAGCTACATTTATGGCAACATTTCAGTGACATTTCTGAAATTAAACTTCACCCAAACAGGCACATTTTTTATATTAATCATAAATCCTGACCTGACATTTACAAAATCTACGGTGTTTGATTGACATCTGATATCTGAGCAGGGTGTCTACATGCATCCAACATTTAAATTTGATGCTTTATTAAAGACTTTTTCAGGAGGGTTTTAAATAAAATATATGACTGACCTGTGGAGAAATCATCTTTTTCTTCTTGAAGCGCTGCAAGTGATTGTAAACACAGTTCCCACACATTTTCTTAGACAAAAATTCAAAACTTTTCAAGGAACCGTAGGAACAATTTTTGTCAGACATGTCAGATTCATATTCTCTTCACATAATTTCAGCTAACTGGTATACATAAAGGAAGACATAGAAAGTGGGAAGAAGATGAAGAAACGTAGGTGAAGGTAAAGGAAACCTCATCTTTACATATTAGAGCTACAACAAGTAAATATGTCATTTTGTTAAATTACTTGGAAGGTTATGCACAGAGGATTACTAACAATTGCAATGCACACAATAAAATTCTATGACTTCTCCAAAACTTTCAATTTTTTTTTTTTTACTAATTCCATGATTTTTACAAGCCTGGAAAATGTGACAGTGAAATTCCATGCCTTTCCAGATTTCCTGTGACTTTGAGGACCCTGTATAAAATTAAGAAGTAGTTTTGGTCAGAGGTGGGTTTAATGAAGGTTATTAGAGTGAGTTGGGTTAATCCGCATTTTGCCAACAGGTAAGTATAAGAGACAAATTAAGACAGATAAATGAAATTAGATAAAATGTTTGTGGCAATTAAAACCTCACAAATTCAAATTTAAGAACACTGAAATATTTTAGGGCCTAACATGGATAATTTTTCTAGAATTTTATGAAATCATAAGCAATGTAAGTCTATTTAAGGACCTGCAGACACCTTGTCTGAGGCAGCAGCAGGATCACTGTCTCCACTTTTTGTGAAGGATAATTAGACGCTTGCAGCTCCTTTCAATCATTCACTGCACACCTCAGCAGAAAGGGCCGTGTGGTCCAGTCACTCCTTTCGACCACCAAACTAACGAACACATGCACTTAAACTGAGACAATCAACACCAGAAGTAGAAAATTATTCAAGCTTAACCATATTTATCAAAGAGCATCATCAAAAATAAGACATTCTACATACATTCATCAGAAAATAGCCTATATGTCAGATGGTGGTTGCCATAAATTTAATTAAACAAGCCTATTAACATGTTCGAAACTATTTTAAAAACTCCAAACCAATGTGCAAGTCTCTTTGTTTCTGTCACACTATACAACATCCCCAGTACATACAAAAACAGTCCAAATCTGATGGCATTAGTGTACAAGTCTGTGTCTCTTTCACAGAAAATCACCCAAATTTTAAGACTATGGCATAGGCAGTCAGATTAGATGATCAAACGCATTCAGGACACTTAAAACTTCAAAATGAACGTAATCCTTTAGGATTTATTTATTAATTTTATTTGGAACATAGCAAAAGACTATATACAAATCTATCAGTAGAAATATTTAGTCTCCACCAGGTTGGTTGCTTTTCTTCTTAAAAAGAAAAAACAGCAGGCCTCAAAAATCTTAAAAGTAAACCACAAAAACAAAAACAAAAAAAAAAATAATAATAATAAAAGAGAATGTGATAAAAGGTTGAGTTCAGTCTCTCTGGTTTTATTAACGGGAGCTTCTAAAAAGCCCACATTGATTGCTTTCCCTTGTGCCATTCTTTGTCCAGAGAATAAAGCGGATTACGAGGAGCGTTGCAAAACGTCCAACACAAAATGGAAACAGATCCGTGATCAAGAGAAATCAAGTTAGTACGAGCAGGAAGTGTAAACTCCAAAAATATATGCCTCTCTCACACTGCTATCCACCAGTGTGTTTTGTCCCAAAAATATATTTTCATGCCTACATTGCTTTGATTTTATTGTCCGACAGGGAAATATACAAAGACGGCCGCAGCAGCGTGAGGCATTTGAGGAAATAGAACCGTCATGAGTGGACAGCTCCTGACCGAGTTAGTTCAGATCGTCCGATAGTCTGAAGTTCACTGGTTAAAACCACCACCAACCTCATTAAAGTTTCTTTCTTCGCGTGACAGGTTTTGTGTAAACGGTATCCATGATGCGTTTGCGTCTAAGGTTCATGCTCGAGGCCGGGGCCTCTCCCTCTTTAGTCCTCTTCAGAGCTCGTGGGTGTGGATTTGCTGGGCTGGGCAGAGGCGAGATCAGGTCCGCCTCTGCTATAGGAGGCGGCTCCAAAACGGCTTTGGATCTGAAGGTGAAGAAAAACAAGACAAAAACATGAACATGATGTGATTTTTCTTATCTGACTTTTTTGTGCAAAATGTGATAATTAAATAATCTGTTATTTTGCTTTGGCATCAGTATAATGTCAAAATTCATGCCAATGAATCTGATTTGAATGATTTCTCAGCCCAAACAGATCACACTATGCATATCGATACTAAAACTCTTAAAACTAGAAAAAACTAAAACAAAGCAGTTCTTTGTCAAATCCTCAGTTTCACACTTGACGTCTAAGCACGAGATGTCAGTTGCAAGCGGCAACCTCTGAGGCTGAAAAATGAAGCCGAGCTCAATCCTCATGAAGCCCGTGTTAAAATAGCAAACTTTACAACTTAACAGCAGAAATAAAGATGTTTACTGCCTGGTACAAAAAACGTTTGAGACTGAAGATTTTATTCTTTATAACGCACCTGTTTACATTATATTGAGGCCTAAAGTTACATATATACTCATATATAAGGGTGATCACGAGCCGTAATCTGCAACATCTGCGTGGAGCTGCGTGTCCCGTGTAAAAAGCCCAGTTGTTTGACAATGGTGCCAACAGAATATTATTATGCTTCTGTAAGCAGTGTGAACCTGGCGTTAGGGGTCCAGGAGGACAACAGGATCTTACTTGGCTGTTGATTTGCCTGCTTTTCTGGTCTTCGAAGCTCCTGCTGCTTTCTCCATCAGATCTTCTTCTGATGCAACTTCATCCTGGAAAAAAAAAGCAATGTTAAAAAACTTAAAAAATGCTACTTATACCAGTAGAAAGCTACATGACAACAAATGAAGTGTTTAAGTCAAAATGCACTAACTAAAGCAATCAATGGTGTGAAAACTAAGTAAGTGCAAAACTGAACTGTGATTGCTTACTGCACACATTAAGCTAGTCTTAGTAATAATTGGTTTTAACCTAAAATCCTTGCATTTTTTAAAACCTTTTCTTTTTTACAGGGCTCCCACACATTTTTACAGAATAATTTTCAAAACTTTTCCTTAATATTTCACCTCATTTCCATTATGTAATTCCAATAGTTTGAAATGAGTAGATCTGTAAACGCACACTTCCAGAGCATTGTGGATAAGCAAACTGCTATCGTTTGCTGTCTTTACTCTTGTGGTAGATGTTCGCCGCCTCCAACTTGTTGCACAGGCCAGTATACCAGACTGACACAAATGAATACGTTGCAAAACGCAAAGGCTGCAGCTCTTTTTTGGTGGATAGAAAACTCAAGATCCAAACAACGGTCAACCAGTGCAGAACTAGATTTCAGACTCAACTAATTTCACATATTAGACATGTTTTGGGAATTTTTGTGGAACAACAAGAATATATATTCATAACTTTTCCATAACATTCTGTTGACTCAAAAACATTTCCAGGCCTAGAAAACAGTTTTTCTAATTTTACAACTTTTCCAGGAATTTCATAACTGTGGCTTGTTTTTAAGGGAAAAACAAAAAAAAAAAACCTATCTGTTAAAGTCCCGGATTAACAATGACCTCATGAGATTACATGTTCGAGGAACTGACCAACACACTCAAATTCAGGTTAAAAATAAAATCCAGAGTCCTCCACATAAAAAGTATGAACATCATGAGCAGGAACACTTACATGAGGAGCAACAGAGGCATCTTTGACGACTTTCCTTCTGCTGCGAGTGACGGGTGCTGCAGACTCTTCACTTGGGCCTGGAAACTCTGCTCTTTCAGCTGACACACACAACACAGGGTTAAAACCATCATGGATGAACAGATCGACATACGGGTAAATGATTCAACAGCTCACCTCTGGTTCTTCTTCGTGAGGGGGAGTAGATGTATGAATGCTCGCCTAGACTTGACTCTTCCTCTTCAGGTTCGGGGATCATGCTGTCGTTTACAGAAATTAGCGAGTGAACCTGCTCCACTGACGACTTCGTACTCCTCTTGCTGGTTCTCACCATCTTTGTGACAACTACTCCTGTAATCGCATAAGCGTTTCTTTTAGTTTTATATTTATAGATTTAGGCATCTTTTTCAGCCATGCAAACTCATCAGTCAGAGACCCCTCAGTTGACTGAGATTTCAAGTCAAGCAGCTGTTTTTTCTTGCAGTTTTTTTTCAGTGTGCATATATTCTGGGGACGTTTTGGTCCCTAGATTTGGCTATTGAGTGAGCGTTCCTTACTTTAACACTGCTCTTTGATACAGTAAGCTGTGGACATGGAGGGAGCTGCCTGGAGGAAGAGAGGCTTTGCCCTTTCTTGCTGCTAGATAACGTTATCTTCTGCTTACAAGTGTTGAATTTACGTAGGGCTGCCACTTACTGCTAGACCTACTGCTAGAAACCTTGTTATTTAAAACCTAAAGTGAGGGGGCGCCCAGTAGCTCAGTTGGTAGAGTGGGCGCCCCATGTACAAAGGCTACGTTCTCACTGCAGCGGTCATGGATTCGATTCAACAGCTGGATAAATAACACTTTTTATACTGCAAAAGTTGAGAAAGTTTGTGAGACATTTATCAATAAACCAATATGTTAGCCGTTTTCCATGGAGGCATGTAAAAAAAATTAACAAAATAAAATATTTTCAAGGTAACATGGCATGACTCATTGATTTACGGATGGTTTTTTATGGGGTGTATTCCTTAAAGCGACATTATTAGGCTGCTGGCTACAAGCTTTCTCTTGAAACTACATAATACATAACATTGGTCCAATTTAGCTAAATGGCTACTCTGTTGTCTCATTAATGTGTATCATGTTTCAAAACAACTCTATTAACAACAAAACAACAGTATTAGCCTTGCTAATTTTATCTTAGTATAAAGAAAATGTAACCATCAGGGGCTAATGTTAACGTTGTTAGTTGGCACTCGACTGAGAAGCTCAAGTTATCTTGTAATCGTTGGCAAAATAGTTGAATCTGTAATTTTAAATGAGTAGTCTCAGAGCGCTAAAATCATTAACGCTGGATAAACCATGGAAAAAACACAGGTTACATTAGCTTACATCCAAACTGTGATGGCTAGAGTTCACTTAATCACAACAATCCAACCCTCTCAGGCTACTTAACAGTCCCAATTAAGCTCAACATATTGTCATATAATAATAATAATAATAATAAAATATTATTTGCCAAAAGGTGACAAGTTATGTCCATACGTTTAGGCTTTTATATTCTATAACAGATTTCCTGCAGAAAAATGCAGTTCTGTTCTCTTTGGCCTCATACATACCTTCTGGCTTCTCTTCTTCATCCTGAAGTCTCTTAATGAGGGCATCTGCAACAGGGGTTTCAGAATCCACCTCCAGCGGTGAGTCCAGTAAGGGAAGGTCCTCCTCAGGATGATCCCAGAGTTTGCTTCTAACTGGTCGGCGGGAGTTTGTACGACCAGCCTTGCCGTTGAGTTCAGACTCAAGTAGAAGTTCACTTTTTTCAGTTATCGTCTCTCCTTTCATCTTCCTGGCACTCTGAGGAAGTGATACAGGAACCAGTTTCACCTGGGAGTGTAAAATGTCATTGAAGATGGACTGATTGGATCGAGTTGCAATTCATAATTTAAAATGGACAGGAAGGGTGAAACTGAAAAATGATATGAGGTGAAACTTTTATGGAAAGCTGTGTCTCAAATATTTCGATAAAAATCTAAATGAATTGATGGTTTAACATCAAACTAAAATGTCTCGATATCTGTAAACATTAGAGGACGGCGAAAAAGATGAAGCTTTACATTCTTGGTATGCAACTGGCAGAAAACATTTTCTTATATATCTGATGGTTTTCACATCAACAACTTGCAAAAAAGAAAGAGATTAATTACTTACTTGTGGATAAACATTTAGGGTAATCCGGTTAGACTGCCGAGTCGCCCTGCTGGGACTGGAAAGATTTTTGCTTTCTTCCTCTTCCTTCTCAGATACCTCCGTCTTAGTTTTCCTGGAGTTGCGTCTGCCTGGGGATGCAACAACCTCTACCTGTTCTTTCTCTTCCTCCAAGACCTCTAACGCTGTTGACGCTGCCGCGCTGCTACTCGTGTTCCTTCTGCTGGACCTCCTTGGAGTGTTTACCTGAGTGGTCCCCTGTTTAGCCGGCGTGAGAGTTTTGGAGCTTCGTTGTCGAGAAACTTTTGCATCTGTGACGTCATCCTCTTGTTCCTCCTCATCTTTGATTTCAACCTCTGCAGACACCTCCTCACTTTGTCTTTGGGTCCTCCGGCTGGTCCTTGTTGAGGCAGCCCTCTGGGAACCTCGCCGTCTGGCTGGAGAAGAGGCCTTGGAGGTTGATGCCTCTGTGGTGTCGTTATCCACGGCGTCCTCCTCCTCAGTCTCATCTTTTGGAGGCTCTGGCTGAGCGTTGCGAGTACTTCTTCGAGGTGTGCTGGCTCGCGCTTTAGTTTCTTTGATCTGTCTACTTTTTCGAGGTGTACGACCAGGCGAGGCACGGACCAGAGTGCTTGTTTCTGCCTCCTCTTCCTCCGGCTCCTCTGCTTCCTCCAGAAGAGGAGAAATAAAAGTAACTGTCCTCCCTCTCGTGGTTCTCCTTGTTGGAGTAGCAGGAGCTTTCTTTTTCCTTTGAGAAGTGGGAGTCCCTGGCACAGCCTGTTCCTCGAGCTTCGCAGGTTTCTCTTCCTCAACATCTTTATTTTTTCTCGGCCGTCCCCTTGTTCTCTTTTTGGTTTCTGTCTCTATTTTAATGTCTTCCCTGTCATCCTCTTCTGAGGCTTTGTGGTCCTCCTGCTTCTCCTCCACAACAGTCTCTGTCTCTACTATGTCCTTGTCTTCATGCTGCTTCTCCTCCACAACAGTCTCTGTCTCTACTATGTCCTTGTCTTCGTGCTGCTTCTCCTCCAGAACAGACTCTGTCTCTACTAAGTCTTTGTCTTCGTCTTCGTGCTGCTTCTCGTCCAGAACAGACTCTGTCTCTGCGCTGGGAGTTAGGTCCTCATACATCTTAACAGGCCCATTCTCTTCAGGTTCTTCCTCATCTTCAGCAGGTGTTGGTTCGTCCTCCTCCTCCTCTCCCAGCTCCTCCCCAGTAGCATCTTTCTCTGCAGGAGAGTCTTTTTCATCCACAGCTGTGAGGAGTTCTCTTTCTGGACTTGGTTCAATAGCAGAAACACTTTCAAGCTCACGATCTTCAACTAACATTACTACAGGGACGTCCTCCACTGGACTTGGTTCAGAGGCTGGGGGACCGTCAGGTTCATGGTCTTCAACCAACATCACTAACTCTGCATTGATTTGTTCTTTAGTATCATCCGGCTGCTTTTCCTCAGTGTTTTCCTTTTGTACGTAAGGAGGTTCTGACTGTTCATCTACCTCAATTCCATCCAAGGTGTCCATCTCCTCCCTTTGCTCCTCTTCAGTCACTTCTCCAGACGGAGGAGCATCCTGATTGTCTGAGCCCAAAACAATAACCTCAGGTTTGGCCTCAATTTCATCAACAGCCTCCACTGTGGGAGACAGGGCGGGCTGGTCTGAGGACTGGACATCATTCTCCACAGGCAGGGTGCCTGCCTCTTTCTCAGCATCCTCGTCCAAATCTAACATCAGAGAGAAGCTGCTTTGAGTTTCAGATCTCGGGTCGTCTGGCGCAATGGTGTGCTGCAGCTCAGGAAGACCCAGCTGAGATGTATGGACCAGGCCGTCCTGCCCCTCCACGAGCTCCAGGGGGACCAGGAGAGTGGTGGAGGGTTTGAGCTCCATGTATGATGCTCCTTCATCCTCATCTGCCACCATCCCTGCTTCATCTGCCCCGAGTCTCACCATCACCACATCGCCCTCCATGTCATCCTCCATCATCTGTAACAGAGCAAACACACAGGAGGAATGATTTGCTGATTTTGATGAAGTGGTTTATTATTTAGTCTACAAAATGTCAGAAAATGATTAAAATGTCTACCACAACTCTGTTACCTTTATTTCTGCGCCGGGCGTGATCAGAGAGAACTCTGCAGCCTCTTGCTCTGACAGACTCGGCAGGAAGTGGGTGTGTCCTTGTTGTACAAAAACTGAACTGGGTTGGAGGGGCGGCAGCCTCCCATTACCCTGGACCTCCTCAATGATCTCCACCTCACTACCAGAGTCCTCCTCATCAACTTCTTCCTCCCCCTCCTCTTCCTCAGCTTGATCAGACGACTCCTCCTCCTCCTCCTCCTCCTCCTCTTCTTCTTCTTCGTCGTCGTCGTCGTCGTCGTCGTCTTCCTCGGACAGAGGGCTGGAGAGCTCTTCACTATCGTTCACACTCACGACGGCTGAAAACAAAGGAGAAAAGTGCAGGTGTGTGAGAAATTTAGTAAAGCAGTACAGTAACAGTTTAACCAGTGTTAATGTGCACATGTGTTCAGTCTTCCTCACAGTGGGAGTCTGTGCCAGTTGGCTCGGAGGACGTCACAGAGGCAGTCGATTTTTGGGTGGTGAACACCGGAGGAGCCTCAGCAGCTGCCTGCACCTCCGCTTCAGCCGCACCTGGTGACTCACTGAGAGAAAGGAGAATGAAACCTTCAAACTGTGAAAAACTACACAGTAAACAGCTAAGAGAGCCAGTAAAGCACAGTGTTTCACAACATTTTCACATTTTCAAATTAAATCCCCACATTTAAAGTGATATAAACTTGTTGAAAAAGTGACCTAGAGGGGTTGTTTAAATATAGAATATGCCCTTAATAATATTTTCAGCTAACAAATAATAATTCCCATCCCTTGAGTTTGTTCATAGCTCAGGAACAAAAACAAGATCTAGGTTCTAATGCTGGTGAAAGGAAGATAAAACCCTGCAAGTCTATACAAACGTTTCAACCACTAGAGCAAACTACAATGATTTAGTGTTGGATTTGACTGGTTTTTATTCTTATCTAATGATACACTGAATGTTTTTCATGCTTTTTTATTTAAACATTTGGTGTTAAAACAAAAGACATTTCTTTCATCTTTTTGTAAAACAGAAAAGCGTACAGACCTGTTGAAGGATGTCTGCATTTGTGATGTGTCATGAATTCCTGAGCGGGTGAGCGGAGGAGACAGATCGCTGCCAAACAGATGTCTCTGCACAAACTCTGTCAAGGCAAGGCAAGTTTATTTGTATAGCACATTTCAGCAACAAGGCAATTCAAGGTGCTTCACACAGAACATTGAAATACAACAACAGACTCTCAGCAGACCTGATATTTTCTGGTAGTTTGTTCCAGATATACGGAACATGTTTAGTTCTGACTTTTGGAACACAGAGCAGACCTGCACCAGATGACCTGAGCGGTCTTGATGGTTCATACTGGACTAGAAGGTCTTTGATGTATTTTGGGCCTAAACCATTCAGTGCTTTATATGCTAGCAAGAGAATTTTAAGTCTATTCTCTGAGAGACAGGGAGCCAGTGTAGAGACCTCAGAACTGGAGTGATGTGGTCCGCTCTCTTGGTCTTAGTAAGGACTCGAGCAGCAGCGTTCTGGATCAGCTGCAATTGTCTGATGGACTTTTTAGGCAGACCAGAGAAGATACTGTTACAGTAGTCAACTCGACTAAAGATAAATGCATGGACAAGTTTTTCAAGGTCCTGCTGCGACATCAGACCTTTAATCCTAGAAATATTCTTGAGGTGTCTGTCAGATCTGTCAATGAAACAGGAGAAAAACCTCAGTATGATGTCATTATAACCTTGGCTTGGTTGGGTAATGTTCTTGTTTTAGTCTTTTTTTTGTCTTTTTAATCCATTTTATTTAGTTCTTTAATCTTAGTTTTATTTCATTCAGCTTTACTACTATTACTGTTAACACAGCTTTTGATTTTCTCAAATTTTCATAATTTTTTGCATTGTTTTTGTCTTTTGTGTTTTTACAGTATACATATGGTATGCCTTATTATTGGCTTGTCAATCATCTGTGAAACACTTTGAACTGGACCAAGTTTTAAGCATTACAAATGAAGTTTGATCAACTGGGTTGTATATGAATTACTTTATTCTTCCTTAATATGAGGTGGCAATATCTTGAAACATTTTCACTGTAAAAATGCATCATTTAAGGACGAACCTGTTGATTGCTCCAGCTCCTCTTCTGGTTCGTTTGTGGCTTCAGATGATTTCAGATACTCAGTGAACTCTGTGGATTCAATGGCCTCTGTCTGGATATCCTGTTCTGCTGGTTGATCCGGAGATTCTACCTCAGCGCCAGAGTCCGTCCTCTCTGTTACCTGGTTACAAACTAGTAGCAAAAAAAAAAAAGTATCAAACAATGTTTTAAAGATGTGTGGCAGAAACGCATGCATTCAACACCTTTTATTAAATTAATTTTATTAAAAATTTAAATATCAGAGCAAGGTGCGTCTTTGTATTTTGGGCTGCCAACCTGTAATAAAAACTCACAAGGGAACATTCATTCATTCATTTTCCTCACAAGGGTCGTGGGGGGGCTGGAGCCAATCCCCGCTGTCATCAGGCAGAAGGCGGGGTACACCCTGGACAGGTCGCCAGACTATCACAGGGCTGACACGTATAGACAAACAACCATACACACTCACAGTCACAACTAAGGGCAATTTAGAGTCACCAATCAACCTGAGCTGCATGTCTTTGGACTGTGGGAGCAAGCCGGAGACCCCGGAGAGAACCCACGCAGACACGGGGAGAACATGCAAACTCCGCACAGAAGGGCCCCCGCCAATGGACCGTACACCATTGTAACACGGGACCACGACGCCACCGTGCCGCCCCGCAAAGGAACAAATAGAACAAGTTCTGCAAATAAATTACCTTGATTATGACTAGACATTTCCTCTTGGTGAAGAGTTGCAGCATCTTCACGTTCGCTACTTGACTCAACATCCTGTTCATCCTCCTCTTTCGACTGAACTTCTTCCTTGTTTTCAGCCTCCTCTTCAAGACCAATCTCCATCACCTCTTCAGCCGCTTCATCGTCGTTAAGCTCCTCGTCACCCTTCACCTCCTCTTCCTCCTCCTCTACATCCTCTGATGTCGGGAGAGGGGTTTGCTCAGTGGTTGGTGACGGCGCTGGTTCTTGATTTTCATTTGGGCCTTTGATGTTTATCGTCACTACGTCCTCTTCTTCCTCTGTGGCTTTATGCTCCTCCTCTCCTTCCTGACCCTCTGAGAGATCAGGAAGAGGTGCATCATAATACTCCAGAGTGGTGTCTGTTGAACGGACAGACGCCTGGCTGGTGTCAAGGCTCAGGTTAAGTCGTGCTGGTGCTGAATCTGATGGTCTGGTTTCTGCAGTGACTTCATGAATTGAGGAGGACTCGTTCTCAAAGCATCTCAGGTGTGGGGAGGGAATACCTCCTTCTGGAGGCAAGAACTTCACAAGAGGCTGTTCCACTTCCTCATCTCCGCCCTCCTCCTCCTCCTCCTCCTCCTCGGGCTGTGAGGACCAGGTCTTGTGTGTAGCCTTGGATATTGTGGAGCCTCTGGTCAGCAGGTTAATCTCACTGTCTGCTGCCATCTAGAGAGGAAAACAGTTCCATAGAAGACACATTTTATTTTAAAGACAAGACAAAACAAACCTCACAAACAAACGAAGATGATATCTGATAAGAAGCGCGCTGATATATACCACTAAGCACAAATTCAAGAGATTTTCTTTTTGTTTGGATGTGAGGCAACTTCTCATTCAACACACAACTATTATCTTGTGCCTGATCTTACCCCATTGGTCCATCGGATGCTCTTCTCTGGTTCAGGAGATTCTGCCTCTTCAATAAAGGTGATCCGGCTCTCTTTGCTGCGGATTGGGGGGGTGATGGAGCGTCCTGGAGAAGCAGACGGGGTTGCGACTGGTGTGGGCCTCAGGCTGCTGCGAAGGATAGACTGGGGAGTGAAGGCTGAGAACACAGGACCAGAAGCAGCCAAAGCCCGAGCTCGCTGAGAAAACAAAAACATGAAAAGTGTAAGTAACAAAATTCTGACAATTAGCCAACTATCAAAAAAAATGCTTAAACAACATTTATGAATGATATACATAAAAAAATTGACTTGGACATATTTGACTTTGGATATTCCCACATGGTAAAAGTCTGAGAGTCAAATGTGTACTCACCTTGACAACCTGTGGAGTTTGCAGTAGACTGAGTTCAGGGACCTTGCTGATGCTCTTTGGAGAAACCCAGGAGCTGGGTGGTCTGGGAGGGCTGAGAAGAGGACGAGGGGTCTGACAGGAGGGGTGAACCACCAAGTCCAGCAGCCTGGTTCACAATAAAGAGAAGGAATGCAAACTATCCATGACTCTCTCTCTCTGTTGTGCATACATGTACTTTTTGAACTATAAATATCACTAATCAAGTATTTGTTGAGAGTTCACGGTATGAAACCAATAACTTAACACAATACTAAGATGTAGTATTATTATTGTAACTATCTGAATTCTGAACCAGAATAACAGCCTCATTGTTGTATGCCTCCGCAAACCAGTCAAGTTATAGTTACAATGCATATCCATGACTGTGCAGACTCATATGTAACCATGACAGCTGACAATGCTTAAACAACGGACACTTCTGCAAAAAAGCTAAAAATTCTTAAACCTCAATTTTACCCACACTTGTTAAACTCGGCAGCACAGGCGATCTATACAATAACCACAGTTTCAAGGCGGAGACCCAAGATCAGTGTCAACAATCCAGTATCTGACCTGTCTCACCCTCTGATCTTAAGATACTGTATAATATTGAATAATCACCAGAAAGGTGTTTTGGTTGAACATTATGTCACAGTGAAGCTGACCTTTGACCTTGTGAATATTAAATGTGATCACTTCATAAATTTATTCTTTTAAACATTTGTGTGAAATTTTGTCATAATTAGCATATAATTTATTGAGCTCTGGCCAAAAGCATGTTTTATGAGCGGCCTAAGACCTCTGACCACCAAAATCTAACCACATCATCTTTGAGTCCAAGGGGACGTTTTTGCCAAATTTGAGGAAACTCCCTCAAGGTGTTCCTGAGATATCACGTTCACAAGAATGGGACAGATAGCCTGAAAACATAATGCCGTTCGGCCAAATCTGTAATTGTAATCAAATGGAGCAATTATAAAACTGCTCTTACAAGACTGACATACATAGTTTTCCAAGTTAAAATATTTCATCCACTTTAGGTCAGTTTAATGTATGGGTCGAAAAATTCCAATTTTCATTACGTTACTTAACAACTGTGAGGTGTCTGGAAATGTAACAGTATAGCAAATAATAAAAAATTCAAATAATGTCCTTTGAGAGGTGCCTTGCCCTGATGCTCAACTAAATTTAATCATTGCACAATATTTACTTAATAAAGGATCTAACAACTGGTATTCTGCTGTCTGGTTCTAGTAAAAAGAAGTCCACGTTCACAAACACTGAATAAGGTGCCCCTTGTCCGAGGAACAAAAATATTCACTGAACTAGTGTTTCCTGTTATGTTAAAACAAATATGCGAGGTACGCTTCACTCGGGCGAAGATGGAGCTCTTGTGTGAGTACCTTGACTTTCGTTTGGAGGTCATGGTGATAGGAGTTCCCAGGAAGGGGTCGGGAAGGGCCATGGTGGATGGCTTGGGGCTCTGAACATCTGCTGCCCTGGGGCTGCTACAAATAAAATGGAAATAAAATAAAATAAAATAAAATAAAGGTTTAAAATAAAAAATCAAATAAAAATGTATAAAAATAATCACCCATGACAAGCAATTTTGGTATTTTATGCTGACCTCCTGGCTGGGGAGGACTGTGGTGTAGCTCCTTTGCCTAACCACACCTCTTCAATCTTGGTGAGTACGTTGTTGATGAAGCCGGCCCTCGACATCACCTTCTCATTGGTGGAGCGCTTGCTGATGGTTGACAGTGGCTGTGGCCTCGAAACTGGAGCACAGAGTGTAAATATGTTATTTATATTTGATTAATAATGTTTGAAGATGTTATTTAGATTACATTAACAATAAAATAACAGATACTGAAGCAACACACACATTACCATTGGGGTTAATTTCAACAGTCATGAATTCTAGTGGAGCATCTGCTTACCTTCTCTGTGGATGGTGGAGGGATGCTGGTAGGGCTTTGCTCTCTCCATTGCCAGTTTCCTCTGGACTCTGGGCAAAACTCTGCCGTACTGATCCAATATTGAGTTCCTGATGTTGGATCGTTCTTTAAGCTTTGGGTCTCGCTCGTTCTAAGAACAAAGAAGCAAGAGAAGGTGGTTGTAAATCTTGTGGTATCCTCTCTCTGTAAAGTTGAATGGTAACACAAATTTAAATTTTTTTTCTACAGCACTTTTAAAAAAAATCTCAGTGGTTTACATTTTATCAAGGCTCAAAGTTACGCATGGGCACCTAGAGTGACAAGCTGTCTTCAGTCGTCTCACAGTCTATACGTCTGATCCACCTTTTCACTGTTGGCTCCAAAAAAATAAAACGAAACGTGGCCGTCCACAAACAAATGTGACGTCATGGTACCTATGTCCTTTAAAAAGTCTATGTGTAAAAGCAACACTATTGGCCTTATTCATTTTGATTCACAGTCAAAGTTCACTGAAATCTAACCAATACCCATCATTAAAAAAGATGCACACACAGGGCGCCTGGTGGCTCAGTAGAGCAGCACCCTATGTACAGAGGTTGTGTCCTTGCCGCAGCGGCCGTGGGTTTGATTCCGGCCTCAGCCCTTTGCTGCGTGTCACCCTCCCCTCTCACCCCTTTTCATACTTAAAACTATTCTGTCAAATAAAGGTAATAAAAGCCAAAAAAAAAGAGGCATATACATGCCCACTAACGCCGTGATAATTAGCGCAACACTTTGCATGTGAATGTCAAACTTACCACCAGGTTCATCTTGAGGCCGTGGTTGAGCTGCAGGGCAGGAATGTAGTTGGCCTGCTGAAGGTAATGAACCATCAGCAGTTCTCTGTTCTGGAGACCCCCTGTGCCCTGGAGAAACTTCTCCAAACATTCCTGAAACACAAAGGCAAGAATCAAAAGGGTTTAGGCATCAACTTTAGAACCCCAAAACACTGGGAAATATTAATCTACGATCAAAATAATTAAGCAGCAGGGTTTTAAAAAATGCAGTTTCACTCGTCTCTCTTCTACCTGCTCATTGATTCCGAGGGGCAGTTTGAGGAGCTCCTTGATGAGGCCCAGCTCCTGGCAGCTCTCATACAGGAAACCCAGCAGCTCATTCATATTGAGGCGACTAGAGTGCTGCCGGAGTAAAGACCACGCCTCTATGAGACACCTAGAAAAGAAAAACAACAAGAGCATGGTTTATAGTGGTAACCAAAAGCGGATTTTTAAAGGTCGATCTAATAACAATAGTCTGGAAAAGGAAATAAACAGACCTGAATAATCATCCAGTAAAACCTCAACATTGGTGTCATGTTTAACTGAGCATTTATTTTCACACACTGTCCCTTTCCTTTGCTCTTACCTGTTGTAAAGCAGTACAGACAGGCAGAGCTTGGCCTGGGAGGTGGAGGAAATTGGGGGCTTTGTAACGTGGAAGTATCGTAGTGCCACCGAGTGTTGGCCCTGACACATCAGTGCTTGAAGGACACGCTCGTGCTGCCACTCAAACTGACACTGAGAGGCAGCTGGATGCAGGAGCAACTCAAATGAACTCTGATGAGGACAAAGAAGAAAAAGGACAGAATCATAAATAGGAGTCAGAAAAGATTGTAATGTTGAATGATGCTCTAACCAATGTTTTTCATATGCAAATATGATGGTCCATTTCCCTTTAAATACAATGACACTCTTCCGCCTTGCACAGCTTCTATGTATCCAGATTCACTACTTAAAACATCATTAATGTTTCTGGTGGTGTCATTGTGTACCTGGTGGTCATGGTGGTCCAGCAGCCAGAGGCCTTGCACTAGTTTCACCAGTCCAATAGGGATGGCAAAAGCTGTGGGGAAAGACTCCACTGATGCTCCCTCCTTATTAGGGAAGGAGTACATGACATCCAGCAACAGGTAAATCACCTGGGACAACAGGTCAAGGCTCATACATGCAGCACACATAATGTAGTCCATCATTAGGAGAATTTAGGATTTACAACTCAGCCAAAGTAACTGGACAATTGCGCATGATTAATCAAAGGATACAATTGCATGTTTGGCAGCTTCATCAATGTTGTCTAGTAGATAAATGTCCAACAAGGCCTGTGGATCAAAGGTGTAAAGTCAGATTTTTACAAGTTGTAAGAGCCAACAATGTAAACATCTAACATAAATTAGTGGTACAAAAAAATAACTATATTAAAATAAAATTAATTTAATGCTTACATGCAATGAAGGTGGCGGGTATTGCCCTGTCCCGCCCTCATCCCTCTTCCAGAGATTGGTCAAACGCTCACCACACTGGCCAACCAGACCATCAATCATCAGGCAGTCTGCACACCACTTCCCCCTAAGAAAGACAACAGCACAGCATTACATCAACTGAGACCATCATCGTGATTAAAAAGTCACTGAGATATAAGATGTGAAATTGGTTAGATACAGTCCTAGATTTGGAATATAAATATGAATTGATGAATTAATTCATTTATTTTTATCTATTTAACCTTTATTTAACCAGGTTGGCCCCACTGATATTAAGAATCTCTTTTGGGGAGACCTGACTAAGAGAGTCAATGGTGAAAACACAAAGTTGCAGACAGAGACACAAAAGGAGACAAAATACAATTCATAAAGTTTGTATTATAAGAAAACTATCTAAGTCAAAAGTGAACTTTCTGCCAGTCAAATGTATAACCAGACTCGTTAAAAACCGACATCCTAAAGAATCAAATCTTTTAATCCTTAAAAATAAAATAAAAGAATAAAAGACTATTTACTTAGCCAGCCTGGCGAGCTCCTCTCTGCGTATAGTATAATAGTTGCTGATGACTGAGTGAGTATAGAAAGGCCTGGAGATCTGGAGAGCGTCGTCATCTGTTGGGGAGGACAGTTAAAATCGGTAGAGAGAAAGAGAAAAAGTTAAAAGTGAAAAGAGTGATGTTCAAAAGGTTGACAAACTCCTTAACAAACTGTATGCTTCAATGATTATCTGTTAAAAAGTATAAATAATAAAAATGACAAACTCAAGAAACGGACAGATTTCTGCTCCTTTTAATGAATATGTTTAGAATTTTATAATTTAAGATATTTCCCCGACTCCATGTTGCACAATGCCTCTAGTTTGTCAGTGACCTAAAGACATTCAACCTCCTCCCACCTTGTTTACTCACTGACTCTAAGAAACACTTTCACATATAATGTTTATGCTAGCAGCGCTTTACCTGATCCTTCAGGCAGCAGACCGGTGCGACAGAACCAGAGCACCACCTGAGCGTACTTGGAGATGAGACTGGACACCATGTTCTTGTTCATCAGACCCACCAGACCTACACAACACAAAACCTTTCAGTAAGTACGAATGACTGAGAACAAAAACACAAAAGCTTCTCGGCTGCTAAAATATGGCCGATCAGAGGACATAAACACATCATTCATATTGAAATCAACGCTTTACTAAACCCGGAAAAAACTACTGAGTGTGTTTCATTGCAGTTTATCACAGATGTGGATTGAAACTACTCTCACATACATTAAAGGGAAACACAACACTTGTACATGTGATTGTGTGTGTGTGGATGCTGCACCTTTTTGTGTGAGCTCCTGAGCTTCACTGAGCAGACAGTGGAAGATGGTGCTGAGGTTTCCGAGCAGTCTCTGGCTGTGCTGCAGCAGCTGCATGGTCTGAGGGTCTGTGAAGTTGGATGAGCTGTCAAACAGCGGAGCACCTGGGGGACAAAAAGAGGAACATGTATAAAACGGAAATGTATAAACAAAATTGCAATGGGCATGGGGATTTATATTGCTTAAATAATAAATTAACAATACCTACAAATGGACAAGGCAAGCATTCCCTATCCTTGCCAAGGTAAAATAATAATGCACTGTAAAAGTCTGAGTTTTCATCAACCTGAAGGGTTAATTTACCTTACAAACAGGCTGTGCAAACACGTCTGATCTAATATATCAAAATGCATCACTGGATTGAGTGAGTGGTCGCATAGCACCTACATATAAGGTTCGTCAGATGTTCAGTTTATGACAACTGAAAGCACATGTTAAGATGTAATAAGATCATTTCAAAAATTAAACTTTGCTCAATGTTAGAAAGCTTTAGCATGTGTGATACTGTTCAGACTGCAAAAATGCATTTGCAATATCCAACTTAAAAAGCATTCTATATAATTCAGAATATCTTTTGATTAAAAATCAATCGATCAACAAATAAAACATACAGATGCCATCGAGCTCCTCCTTGGTCTGGACCACTTTGTTCCAGGCCCAATCCAGGATGTAGCGCAGGTTCAATGCAGAGCCTGGCTGTTCTGTTTAAGAGGGACAGAATTACAAGCATTAGAGTTCACTGTATTTACGCAGATAGAAAGTGCTTTACATAAAATAAATACAATACATGAGAAACAGAGGCTAACTCAGATAAAATTTGGATTTTATTTATTTCAACTTTGCATCTTTTAATGATTTTTTTTTAATGGGGCTAGCAAAACAAATATAATCATTTATTTCCTCAACATTTTAATGATGTTTTTATTATGTGCCTACCAACTACAGATGATAATAACTATGTAAAGAAACAATTGGCTGTGAACTAAGAGAGTATGAGAGAATATACTTAATGTTTACCAAGATATTCTCATTCTGTTAATGTCTTTTCATTTTCTGGAGTGTCGCCGACAAGAAAGGCTGTTTTAGGTTGAGTTAAATTAACTCTTCTGTGGGCTATTGTTTTTACATCAGTTTATATTTGAGCCATCAAAAATGTACTTGTGCTACCATTTTGAGGGGTTTCGTGGCTTGTGGGGCCAGAGCTTAAAGTATTGGCATTTATCTCTGTGTAAAGATGAGCATGTATGTGTGAGATGAAGCCAAAAAGAAACACTGAGTGAACATCTTCACCACAAACTTGCCGACATGGATACTATGGATTTTGATGATTAATTTGAGAAACAATTTGACGGTTGCACAAGTACGACTCCTCACCTTCTGCAGTCCACTGCTTGATACAGCCAGTGATCAGTCCCAAGGAGCTGGTCTCTACTGCTGTGGACAAGATGGCATCCAGCTGCTCCTCCTAAAGGCCGACATCAAGTTACAGAAGCAAATACTATCAAAACTTCTGAGTAAACTTTTTATTAAACTCTGTATATGTTTGGGTAACGTGAACATAAAGAAGAGTGCAAAAACATCAAGGGTGGTGGCTTTGTGTGAACAAGTGGTTCTGGAAACCGAAATGTCAGCTCAGTATATGTGTGTGTACCTGAGAGAGGCTGGAGGCCTGAGTGTCAGCCAGGCGAGATGAGAGGAGGCCAGACATGAGGCAGCGAGAGTAGCTTGTGGAGATGACGTCACTGGAACAAGGAGCAGCTTTTTTCAAGAAGCTCAGGGTCTGGAGTTGATGACAATGATGAGGTGTTAAAGAAGCCTATTTTCAAGTCAAACCGTCTTTATATTTTTAAATCCTATGTGAATGTCAGGTATTGTGCTGCCTTAGCAATAAATATAATATCATCTTATGCTAATTAAAGCACAAGAACACAGAAGGAAAAGGCTATGTAAACTAAAATATAAAAATTTTAAAAAGTGGCATATTCACTTCCTATAACATTGATCTAATGCCATAAATTTAACACAGGACACTTGCCTCTTTCTGATACCCTGAGCAGGTTAAGTGCACGATCCCAGAGTTGAACAAGCAGGTAGCATCTGGAAAATGAAAGGCACATCAACATGACTAAATTCTGTTTTGACTACAAACCTGGGCATGATGTCACAAGTTAATTCCTGCGCATTACAAACAGACAACACAAGTACACAGGGATAAGACATGGAAAAAATGACCTTGTCGATAAATGACTTTTTATCATCTTTCCTTATTATCTTATAAAATATTGTGGTACATGTTGTGTCCACACCTACCAAAGTTATATGTGGTGGGGTTGAAGTACTGTTCAGGTGGGGGACAGGTGTAGGGAAGGCCCCTGCTCAGGCTGCGCTCATGCACCACCACATCCAGGAGGACGTGTTGAGACACCATCTTCACCGCGGGGTCCAGAGACCAAACTGCCAGGTAGGGACAATTTTGCAGACACTCTCCCGATCTAACAACAACACAAAAGCAAAAGTAAATTACAGTTTCACAGTGAAATCAAACTAATTTTACAATAAACTTGTTGAAATAAGGGGATAGTACGCCCTTAATCACCCGCATCACTGCTGTTTTATAAAATCACAAATAAATATCAAACAAACATCATTCTGAACCTTTCATATCACACCTGCTTTGTTCTTGTCTTTAGTTTAATTGAAAATACATCTGAGTAAAAATTTTTATTCAACTCTGTACAGAACCTGGGTAACGTTTAATCGAAAATATTTTAATCGCCAAAGTTAAACCTTTCACTTCTGAAATGGTTTCATTGGTAGCTGAAGTTCTTTAACCCCTTTTTATCTTGAGGCACATTGCTGACAGGCCAAGGTGAGGGAAGAGTCTCAAGTACTCAAAAATAGATTTATTGATAAATATATACATATATATATATATATGGATTCCGAATATTTGGAAAATATTAAATACTCATTTCCAGCAGTATCATTACACCAGCTGCGCTTTCTCCCTCTCTTACTGTTCATGTTTACGACAGTCATTCTGCTGCTCTCTGCTACTAACCAAGAAACGGCTTTCATCACTGTCATGCTATTGCCTTGTGTTTCTGTAAAAAAAAAGTCCTCAATATTTCCACATGGTATAGAAAATAGTACTGAATATTGATATTTTTCAGGGTATTGTATCGGAGTTAGAAATTCTAGTAGTAGAGTCAAGAGTCAATTTTTTAAACAAATTTATATAAGAATATTATTTCAAACCTTTTTGAAAAAACACAAAAAGGCTTTTACAAAATCTTCAAAGATATTCCAACCTTTAATTGTTTGTAGCTTTTGACATAAGTTGATAAGTTGATCATTTCTTTAAAACATATCATAACTAAGAACTCAAGAAACCTCTAAAGTAGTCATAAAATCAGTCTTCATGTTACCTCAGAGAGTCTGGCATCTGTGCGTGGTACCAACGGTTGATGTCAAAAACCCCGATGTAGGTAGATGGAGATCCCTGACCGTAGGCCTTGACTTGCCAGCTGAAGATAGAAACACTGGTGTCTGGAGATGCAACTAAAAAAAGGGAGGTGATGGCGGAGGGAGTGAGAGAGAGGAGGGGAGAAAGGTATGGGTGATTGTGGAAGTGATACAGAACATAAATGCAGGTAAGACAACTGAGAAGCAGATACAGTACGCAAAAAAAGGGAGAGAAAGAGTAGGACCATTTCCTCTCATGCAGTGGATAGTAGTTGTAGACACAGTTTTACTGAGGACACATTTTTCTATGATGACAATGCTGACTATGTATAAGCTCAAAGCATTCAAACCTAGTCAGACATGCCTAAAATCCCCACATATTATCTCCCTACATACTCATATCTTCCACAGGTAGTTTCAGCGGGAACATGCTAACCTTCGTTCATGCTGTCATCTCTGTCGGGATGAGGTCGGAACTTCTCGATGGTCTGGCAGCTCAGCAGGCGGGTGTCGGTGGCCTGCGTCCTGAGAGGGAAAGCTGTTCCACTTAACTCCTGACTGTATCGTTCCTCGCAGTACTCCAGACCCTGAGTGACAGAAAGTGAAAGTGTTAAGTGAGTAAACCTAGGAACTATATACAGTGCGTTTGCTGGAACCGATAAACTGACTGATGCTTCACTTTTAAAGTGGATCAAGAAACTATATTAGTGTGATTGTATTATGCACAACAGACCTCATAGAGGATCTTTCCAGAAGCGAGACACTTCCTTTCACTGAAGGCCAGCTGAAGCAGGCGGAGGCTGACAATATCTCCCTCGCTGCGTAGGAGGAAGAGGAGGCAGAGGAAAAATAAGAACTTGGCAAAAAAGAAAGCACACACTTTGCTGGGATGGAGTACTTGGAACACAAATAAAGTCAATCTGCAGAATCATTTGCTTATAGAGACGAAGTCTAACCAGAACCTCCCTGTCCTGGCCCAGAAGCAAGAAAACCTCATTCCATAATCCCATCGATAACTGTGACAACACTATTACAGCTTTACAACAGAGCCTCTCACAACAGCATGTTGTGTGGCTCGCTTCATAGGCTTAGAGAGGGATGGTAATTATTCCAAAAGCAAACTTTTGCAGCCTTTAAAGAACACAATTTTCCATAAGCCCCAGGGTGTTCACAAGATTAAAGGTTATTGCTGCATTAAACAGGCAGGTCAGCAGTTAGCTCAGACATACATGTGACAACAGCAGGACAGAGAGGACTGTATACTGTACAAGTTTTTAGACAGCAGATATCAAAACTAGAAAGTTTAAAAACAAAACAATAGAAGACACTTATGGTGAATTTTATTAAGATGGACAAAGTATGACAAAAGTCCCTGAACCGCCATTCTTGTGGGTTTTTTAGGAGCTGTAGTTTTTTCCTGTGCTCACAAAGTCATGGTTTAACTTTGTTAAAAACACAAAGGTTTAAGTTTATTACAGCCACTGCTGCAGTGGATGCTGATTTCTTAAATTATGGGGAGTAAACCACAGGAGCACGCTTCATTTTTACAGACCGATGGAAGACATGAATGAGAGTTTTGCTTCTTCATATTCAAAACAATGAACATGATAAACTTGAGCTCCATGTAAGACTTACAGGTCCTGAGAAGACTGGACAGCCCAGAGGTAGCAACAGTTCCTGGGGTCATTTTCTGGCTCCTGGAAGGTGAAGGCATGCACAGGCACCCTGCCACCCTCTAACTGTGAGTGGTATCTGTAAATGAAACACATCAAAGGAAATTTATTTCTACACGATGACCAGTGTCAAACACTGACGGGTTATTGAGTTTGTGCTGGTTTGTTATTGTTATTTGTTGTTAGCTGCTGTGGCTCAAATTGCTATGAGCTGGAATGAGCTACAAATTTGGTCCAATAACTAGAAATGACGGGCAAATGCTTCCCGAAAAATATGACCCCAATTAGCCACATGGTGTCACTGTAATTAATGCTCAAAGTGATTTTGTAAAGACAGTGCCTCTCAAAAGGAGATTTTTTTTTTACCAATATGCATAATATGAAAAACAGCAAAATCATCTGATTTTTCTTATTTTTGACTCTATCAACACTAAATCTGGGAAGCAGCCGTGCAGGACTGAGATACACATTTGTTCATTCCCATCCGAAAAAGTGGAGCAAAAGGTGGGACTTTGAGTGTGCAGCCACTGAAATGCTGCAAACACTGTAATAATGAAGCAATAATAATTGGTCTCACTCCTTCTTTAGACAAAATTAGACCAGATAAAGTGACTTTAATCGGCTCTGTGAAGCTGGAAACCCCATGGCTGTTGCTTGCGGATCATATTTTGGTAATTGATCTGCTTCTTTTTATTGGCAGAGAAAGAACTTAAACCCAAAACTGCCACTTTGAGAATACTTATAAGGACATACCCCAGTAATGCAATAATGCAGCATGGCCTTATTTCAGGGGATGAACTATCCAGGAGTTACGCCCAATTATCTAGGTAGATACACCTTTCACGACAAATACAAGTCAGAAGAAACACTCACTCCTTCTTTAGAGACTTCATATTCCACAGCTGTAAGTATCCGTCTAAAAATCCCACTGCCAGCTGGTTGGTTCTGGGGATATACTGAAGCGCTGTGGCTCCGACTCCACTGGGCCCATTCAGCTGGAGACAAAGATGTCTGCCCTGCCTCGTGCTAACTTCTCTCAGCCTGGGGATCTCTGCAGGAGATTTGGTCACTACCTGCAGGTCTGCAAACAGAGAGCATTTTTATTAAACCTCTATTTCATCAGGATGTCCACTGAGATGGAAATCTGTTTTAAAAGGGACAGACGATCGAAAAAAATCCACGTTGTCACACAAGCTCCTCACCTGAAGCCTCCAGTTCACTTTGGCTGCAGGACAGGTCGTCGAGACACAGATCGACAAGCAGAACATGACCAAGATCCGTTACTACAGCGGCAATGCCAAAGAACCAGCGCAGACTCTGGTGAAGATGCTGGGTCGAAGTGCTTGCTCCGCCGTAACTAACTAACGGCTCAATCGCTGTGATCTGAAGAACAGAAAGGGTGGAAAGGAGAAAAGAATGTCAGACAATGTTGACGTTTTGATTATAACGATGAGGTTGTTTTTGTGCCACTTCAGCAACACAACACAAAATTGACTTTTGCAAAGCAGAATTTTTATTCTGTCAACACAAAAACACAAAAATCTGTTAATGTAAGATGACCAAAAAACTACAAATTGTTCTTTAAGGAAGAATGACAATAGCAAGTATATAAAGCTGACATAAAGAAATGTTTGCAGGTGGAAATTTCTGCCAAGAGGGGTCACTGTGTATTGACAGGGTGCCTACACATTTCCATGAGCTGTGTTTCTTTTTCTGTCTTCATTGTAAAGGCTTTAACATTTGCTGAGATGTTTCTAGAGCACATTGCTTGCAGGGGTTGTTATGTTGATTATTCCACTTGAGAAACATCTTCTGTTTCCTCAGACTGCTCAAACATTTTGTAAATTTTAATCACTCAAACAATGTTAGAAATGCTGCCTTAAACCAGTAATTTGCCACTTGGCGATTTTAGCGTTCAGATTCAAAGCACAATAGCATCTTTACTCGGTAAGAGACGAGGAGACCCTGTTGCACCTCCTACTCACCCTGCCTGGTATAACCACAGCTTTGACCACCCTGGACAGTCCCAAGTCATAAAGACACAGCACACTGCCCTCTGTTTCCTCCAAGCCAACCAGTAATCCAGACCTGGTAATGTAAAACAGTAAAGGAGTTAATATGTCATATTTCCTCTGCACCGTCACTGATATCAATAAATATGTTTCATAACAGTTAGTAGTACATTGTTTCCATTGATTACAATCAGCATCAACGAGTGGTAACAAGATAGATGTTGAAAGAAAGCTCTGACCGTTTGAGCCAGCTGAAGTCCCTGGCAGCGAGGACACTGGGTGGGTGTTCGCCTCCACTACTGAAGCAGTAGGCAGACAGCCGCTCTCCCGTCACTGCATGGACAACCTCCAGATGAGGGCCGCAGGCCAGCCAGGCCAGCCCGCTGCGGCCTTCACACACACAGAAGGATATGAAAGGTTGGGGGGTTATGATCCAGGATTATCATCAGGCGAGGCTCCATTTTTAGAAGTAAACAGCTCAGGAGCTAACAAGTGACCTGCAGCCAGTTTAATAAGCTGCTCTTAAGCTCAAACTTAAATCTAAACACCTTTGATTCTGCAGTGGCAGTATTTACATCCTTGATTGGCTCATTCTGTTCCAGCAAGTTTTTACAATAACTTTTACCAGCTACGTTAAATAGACAGATGGATGGAAAATTGTACCATTACAGCAGCTTTAACAAAAAACTATTATTACTAAAATTATTAGTGATGTGTGAATTGCAGTTAGATCTACGGGCAACGTTGGTAATATTTGGATGAAGCAGGATGGGTGGGAAAAAATAACATCCTAATAAATAGTGGATGGGTGAAATAACAAATAACTGTTTCCATTTTCATTTTTTTCCACAAAATAAATAAAATTTTTTTTTTTTTTTTTTAAAGTACAAATACAGTTTTTAATGACAAACTACACCTTTAAAGAAAAATGATGAATAATGAATAAGTGCTCCCCACCTGTTAGAAATACTTTAGTGTATTTATTTTGGTCATTAAGAGAGTAGTGGCAATATGTTTTTAACTTTCTATTTTTCATTGCAACTACGGATGGAGAGAAGAACATTTATAGATTATTCATCAGTAAAAAACAGGCTTACCAACTGTGAACCTCCCATGCAGCACAGAGTCGAGGGTGATCTCATCCTCACCCAAAGCATCTACAGTGACGCGTGGGAAAGGCAGCAGGCTGCTGGTGACTTGGGCAGTCAGGTCATGCATTGTTCACTGTATAAACAAGAACAACACAGGATATGCATCTGTTAGAAACAGCAGTTAGTCAATTTAACCTTCACTCACACGTCCCTGAAAAATACTGTAAACTTGCTGATTAAGTTGTGAGGACAAAGTTTTATTTTGTCAATGTCAGAAGCAGGATAAGGGTTTCTGGAATAACTTTACCTACTTCCAAGATGCATTAAGAAGGGAGATAAATCAAAGGTGTAGAAACAACTTTAATGCAAGACTGATGCATTTCGGCTTGTGGACTTCATCCATAATGATCCCGGTGAAGACAACAAACTGATATGACTTGGTGTTGCAATTAAGTTGTTCTAAATACTGCAAGTGTGAGTTTCTACACTTTTGATTTTGTCAATTTCACCCTGTCCTGGATAAGTTTATCAATAAGTGAAAGTACAATGACAAAACCAGGGTTGGAAATAAGCACCAGCCAAACGCAGGTATATGCAAGTGGTTGGTAGATTTGCTTTACTCCCTGGGCATGAAAACAATGGTTATCTACTGAGTGGTTAATAAATTTGGAAATCCACAAGTCAAAGTGGCAGTGAAAAAAAAAAGTTATTTTCCAACTTTGATGGCAACTGGTTAAAAAACTATATCTGAGCTCCCCTACTCCATGGATGCACTTCAGTCATTATCTGCTCAGCTGGGTTATTCAGTACAAAAGAGGTCTTTCTTTCACACCACAGTTGTACCCCCAGTTGTCAGGAAACATGCTGTCAGCAAACTTGCTGACAGCTGGTGCTGCGACTGGGTTTGCTTTTTAATCAACAACACAAGACATAATGCTGCACATCTGTTTTTGCAGATGCGAGTTCTGACAGTGAGTCCTGATAAAGAGTTTAACATTAGTCTGAATACACCCTGAAGTTGCCTATTTTTAAACCCTCGTCTGTGCCAATAAAGTTCACAAAATCCGAACATTCTGAAAAGCATGTTTTAAAAATACATTTGCTTACATGCCTTAACTCTTTTATTTGTCTTACTCTTTTACCCTGCGTTGAATTCTGTTTATTCTTATGTTATTGCCACATCTGACCCAAGTCTGTGGTTAAATGTTTATTGCTGTCTCTCAGCCTTCTTACTGCACTAGTGCTCCAACAAGATAACATAATCTCCAGCAGTATGGTACATACACACTGGTGTTTTCAAGGCCAACTCGACTTCAATGGAAATTTGCCTGTCAGTTTCACAGTGTGCAAAGTAGGACACAATACTGCCCTCTGTGACCACAATGCAAAACACAGAGGATTCAAGTGAACTCCCGCGCAACAAGCCTGTCAATGCGCAGCTACATGCCACAGCGTGAGGCTGAACATGTAGACATACTATGACGATGACCTATTAATCCACTTAAAAGCGCCGCCACACTGTTAGACTATTGACAGCAAAGGCTTCACAATAACCGTCAACCCGTTTAAAGAAAGCAAATCTGGCTTTAGCAAATACATCGAGCACTCACGTGTGTCAACATTGGCATGTGACAACCCATAAAATGTGCAAATCACGCAACTTGTTACTTACCAGAGCAACTTTTTAATGTAATTGCCAAAATAATGAAACAATATTGAGACTTTATAGATGTTTAAACACACCAATTCACTTGCTAATGTTAGCTCGGTTTTTAGCAACTGCGGAGCACAGATTAGCTTCATCAGCTGCAGTTGTTAGCCTTGTGTTAGCTTGACAAAATGTAAACAAACCATCGATCGCTTTCTTGCTATGTAATGAACAGTGCTGTGATGACATAGCAAAAACAATGCGAATATTATCTGACGTTAGAGGAGAATACAGGCTAGTGGCTGCTTTACACACTTTTCTTAGTACATTAGCAGGCTATACAATTAGCTTGCAAGGTCACGCAGGATTACAGTTCGTCACAGATCACCGTTGAAGTTGAGCCATCTGACCTAACTATATGCACACATGGTATAAGTTATTTCACGCTATGTCTCAAGTTAATTTGTTTGGTGTGTGATACAACAAATCGACTGACTACAACACTGGTGAACATCTAAAGCCAGTTTAGTCAGGGCGGCTAGCTAGTATAGCATTAGGTACACTGCTACTTTCGCTAACGTATAGCGACTGCTTGCGTCAATGCTAGCAAATCAACGTTAGTTCTGTGATCCACTTTAGGGCTTACAAACAATGTTATTACTTCACTAGAGCCAGCAGGCGACGACTCTTGTCTTTACTTGAATTTATAAATGTAGCTAGGTAGCGTTACGGGCAATTCAGTAGTGTTGGTTTAGCTGTAGCCGGAACAGTGTAAACGTGCTTTGGTGTAACATAAACTAGCATTACAAATCTAGCTTGTAGCTACTGGCAACATCACGGCACATCCGGACTTCGTGAACGACAAATTGAGTTCTTACTGTGAATCTTTTCAGGGAATTTAGCCACTGTAGGTGTGTTCAGTAAGCTAGCCTTGTCGGCTATCGTTCAGCAGCGCTGGAAAACGTGATGCGACGAGCCGCTAGCTGCTAACACCGTTAACGGTTCACTACCTGTCCGAGGATGTTGACGGCTTTATCACAGCCACGGGTGTTTTGTTTTGCTCGACGAATCTCCCGATCCCCTTTCTCCTCTGTCATAATCCGCTTCTTTTCAAAGTACGACTCATGCGTAGAGCCCCGTGGGCGCTTCAACTGACTGACAAGTAGGAGATGCTTCCTCTGACTTCAGGTTCCTGCAGCGCAGAGCGCCATTTCCTACCATTGGAAAGTGCTCAGTGCACTTCTTCTTCGTCGGCATTAATCCTGACAAACAAGGCACAGTCACGGTGTACTGCTGCCCCCTACTGTTTGGGCGTAAAACTTATTTTGGAGCTAAAAAGCCTGTTCATAAGGGACTGCTGTTGTATAAATGGCTAGTGTACTGGTGTACTTTTTATATTATCACATTTATGTTTATGACCCAAAATCACATTTAATGTCTCTGTCTATGTCACTGGGCTTAAGGATACACAACATCAGTGGGTTACAACCAAGATCTGAAAAAACAAAACAAAACAGCCTATATACCAAAAGAAAATCGTAGAAAAGAAGTCCATATGGGTCACATTTTATATTATATTGGAAATGACTAAGATCCAGGCAGAATCGAAACATTGTCTTCAATAAACTTGTGCGATATGGAGTAAGTGTGCAGGCATTACCTTTTTCCCTCATGAAAGTTGTTTTTTGATAGACTTGCTCATAAGGGATTTGTGTATAACTATCCTCTCTTCACATTTTATAGGTCAAACATTTTTTTGCATTGTTGCTGTGCATACATGCGAGTCTCATGTATCCAACAACCCTACTAATGAAAAAAAAATGGAAAAAAAAGCAAAACCTCTTGCCTTTTTGTAGCTCTCTGTTTTCTCTGCTCTTTTGATAACAGCAATATGTTAATATTCAATGTGTGTTTGGGTTTTTTTGGTGCTTAAAAAGCGCATATTTCTTCGGTCCCAAAGTGCGATTAGAGTCATGCTAATGTTTTTTGTCATGAACAATCATATGTGACAGTATTAGGCTGAAGATTTTAGAAAGAGAAATTAAAAACATGTTTTAAAGGTAAATAGGTAAAAAATAAAGACTAGAAAGAGCTAGCGAGCATGCCTATAAATATAAAACATATACATATACTGTGTGTGTGCATATATATATATATTAATATAATCTATATAATAAACGGGCGCAGTTAAAGTTTGTGTCCATTTGTATATATATATATGGACATCAAGGGAAAAACAATGGAGCTGCCAATAGCTGTCAAGGCTGGCGATGACAGTAGTACCAGGCGTCATTAATAAATTTAAAAAAAAAAGAATATTAGAGAAGGCAGTAAATCAAGGTTGATGGTAATGTGTTTTCATAGCATTTGTGCAAGTGTCACACTCATGCTGCGCTGTATGACAATAATAATGAGATCATGTTGGAGAAAAGGAAGTTGTGCAACATCAGCAACTGCTCTTTCGGGCTCAGTGTTGAATTATAACCACAATGGTGAAAAAACGCGCACACACACACACACACACACACACACACGCACACACATATGCACACACACACATATTTAACAATGACAAATTCTAATGCAGCCTGTGGAGCGTGTAGTGCAGACGTAAACGAGAGCAGTTAAAGTTTGTGTTCATTTGTGATGGTGTTGTGTTCAGCTATCTCACAGCTGGGGAGACGCTGCACTGTGGTCTGGTAGTACAGCAGATAAAACTTGTACTGCAAACAGCAGCAGGATGACAGAACTGCGGCAGGCACTTCATCTTGTTGATATTGGATAAAAAGGTGCTTATGGTGTTTTGATACTAAAGATAAAATAAATAAATAAAAATCATCAAAAGTTCTTAAATTTACAGCTGACCAAAGCTGTTACAAAAATGCCAAAAATAATATCCACTTCAATAAGTGAGAAAAAAACTGAGTCTAAAAAATACCAAATAATGTGTATAGGTCAATATTCTAAGATAATGACTGAAAAAACCCCAGATATGCTGATGTATACAGTGATTAACAGCACAAGATTTCTTCTCCCCTCCTTTCAGTACAATAATGTTTTAATTGGTCATGTCCCAAATAGACTGCAGTGTATGGTGAGAATGAAAAATGTTTCATAAAAATAGCTAATTCCATTTAAAACGACACTAGGCACCTTCAGAAGATAATTTTTGACCTGTGCTCTCCTAGTTGTGCTGTAAAGGTCATGTATCAACAGGGGGATTGTGTTGTGATCAGTATTGGGGAGTAACTAGTTACATATAAATTACAGAATAAATGTAATTGTAAACAGCTAAAAGAAAACACAGTATGTTATTAAACTGACTGACTGACTACTTATCAAAATGTTGGTGATTATAAAGGAGTAACATTCCAATACATCATTTTCGCTGAAGATTTTATATTTTGAATAAGACATTCATTCAGTTGTTTTGTATCTTTTCTCCACGCAGGAATGTCTTCTTTTGGCAGGGCCTCTTTCTGGACCTTTTTTTCAGCTTTATTGCTCATTTTCACTGAAATGCTCAATGCAAGAACCAAGGACACATCTGCTGTAGAGTTAATGTCACCACAATCACTTACAAAAGAAAAGTAATCAAATGTAATGAATGACATTACTCTGATAAAGTAATTAAAATAGTTAGATTACTTATTAAATTTTTAACTGGGTAACTAATAATCTTTAGCCTATTACTTATCAAAAGTAACTTTCCCAACACTGGTGTGAAGACGATTTGTGTTAAAAAAGTATTTTTTTTGGTAAATCCATCATTTAGTGTGTAAGAGCATTTACTGCAAACAAAACAAACAAAATGGTTTCTTAGAAAAATAATGTTGCAACACAAGCAGATAAGCATATGCAGACATAAGTCTTTAATATAAAAAAATGAAGACTTGTTATTATTACTGTAGGCATTATGAACCAGTTGCTTATAAGCTCCCCGTTTGAACAGCTTAGACGCTTAAAATTCAGTATGTACAAGTTTGTATCTTAAAATGCAAAGCACAGTTGGTAGATTGATTTGACACGGTTTATCAGTGATTGTGAGCCATGCAAATACTGCTACATCTTTTGTAAACAAAAAAAAAAATACAAAAATAATCTCCTGTTTTACAATACTCAAATCTTCTAACTGATGGGGTCAGAGACGATCACAAGGTTCTGACACTGAGACTTTTTCCTCATCTGCCGCTCAATCATGAGATCAAACTCTTGTCTTTCCCTGAAATTAAAGAGAGATGAGAAAAACAGTCACCAACCACATTTGGTATTTAGTGTAAAAAAGTGTAATGTTTTTACTCATCAAACTCTTACCTGTGACTTATACATCGTCCCTTTAGGTACTTCTCTTCTGCCTTTTTTACCGAGACATTGTCCACTCCAGCTATGGCATAGATGATGGCCTGCACAGGAGGATAAATGTCTTACAACACCTGCACATCATAAACTGTGAACTACATATTAGAGAACTTACCATATGCTATGATTGAAAGACTAATAAAAAAACAAACCCTGACGAAATCTTACGCTAACCTCAGGAAGAAGCACATCCAGGACGAAGGGGACTCGCTCTATGGATTTCATCTCAGCCAGGCAGGGGGTGGTGGCTATAGCCGTTGCATAGAGCTCATTCAGGTACCAGTAGACCTGGTCCAGCTGCTGGTCATCTTCCAGGTATATGTTCACCACCCGCCTCGGGCGCGCACTCAGAAAGGAGCAAAGCCATCGTGACTGCTGCTGGCCACGGATTACAGCCTGTAAAGAGAGTGATACCAGAAGCGTGGTTCTTGCAGGCTCTATTGTAGAGTTATATACAATATCTATTAAAAGGATGAGCCATATTTCCTTTTTTTATTTCTCTCTGCTGCTGCAGAGCTTCTACCCTCAATCAATCGATCATTTTTTGTCACATGGGATTATACGAGGGGGAGTTGAGACAGCTTTGCCGCCAGCTCAATTGCAAGCAGAGACTTTTTTCTAACTTGTTCAAATTTGGTACACATATTTCTGTATGGTTCTTCCTCAGATTAATGTGAAAACATTTGTTTACAGGACTTATAGCCCCGCAGCAAAGTTCAACATGGCCACTGCTCTTGAGGTTCATCAGAAGCAAAGAGCTGTCATAGAACTTCTTGTTGCAGACTGAGCCCTTATAAACTTCCACAAAAGCCTGGGAAATGTGTACAAGGATGAAGACAGCTGTCAAAAATTGGCTTTGTAAACCCCCAGCCGAGTTTTATGATGCTGGGATCCAAGTCCAAGGGCTAACTGGATGTGTTCAAGGAGCTAAGTGCACGAGTCAACCATGGCAGTCTTGTGGTCCCCCGGCCGACTGGTTACGAAGCCAATTTTGAAGGCTGTCCTAATCCTTGCCCCCTCTTTCCTTCTCTTGTCCTCTGCTGTCAGATCAGAATATGGAAAAAGAGTCACCTGGCTAGATGGTGCTGCCCAGGATTTAGCCAAATATCAGTGAATCAAAGGAAATCACAGTTCCCTACACAACAACCATACACAACAGTTCCTTTTCCTTTTGGAAACTAATTTCGCATGAGGATGGTCCAGTTTGTTTTTCCAGCACCTCTACAACGGCTAGCAGGATGCTGGTTTGACCTGTGCCCACTCTACTTTTCCTCAATGTTTACATTTGAAAACTTCGACCTGGTAAGCTAGCTAAAAGTTGGCAGGAGAGTGTTTCCTCATCCTGGTAAGACTTGACTTGCAGCCACATGCCACCACCGCAACAAAAGAACCATCAACACAAGACGTACCAGCAGAAATTAAGCACAAACTTAGTGGAGCTGGAGGAGAGATGCCTGGAAATGTTCTTGTTCTTCTTACATCTAGTAGGCCCTCCCCTTACAGACATATTATTATCACGCTTTTTTAAATGCACAGCTGATGGGGCTGACAGATAACATTTCACTGAAATTGTATTCACAGGATTCCACGTGACAAATAAATTGATTGTTTCATGACACTAAAATCTCACAGTGGATCTTTCATTTGCACTTTAACAGAGACTCAAATGTCCAATACAAAACAAAATAACAGACATGTAGAAACTTCAGACAAAATTATTTCTTTCATTAATATTCTCAATTAATGAAAAAGCTGAACTGGCCCTATAATGTTGCAGTAATTAATTAGTCTAAGTGCTGTTTAAAGTGAGCAGGCAAATCCCATGTCCAGTGTCAGGTACATGGAAAACATCTGTTTGGACATGGAGGAATTTTATTCCAACGAATAACCGTCCAATCATTGCTGATAGTTAAACATGCAGAAATTGCTTATTTTGTCAAATTACATGGCACCGACGGAGGGATGCACCTGCACATATGTCTTTACATATAAACACATATACATATAATCTACTGATATTGACAAAGTGTTTGCAAGAACTACAACAGCATTACAGCAACACAAAAACTCCAGTTAAAACATACCAGAAGGCGTCCTTCCACCATGCGCTGCTTCACTATGAAATGTACGAGCTTCTCATTAGCACGGTTGTGGGCGGCATGACTCCGGTCTGGCAGCAGCCTTTTTGAACTCCTGCTGACCTCCTCGTGCTGATCATTAAAGCTGTCCTCCTTATAATCATCACATGGCGCCTCCATCATCAAATCACTGGCGATGGTTAGTCTTTCCGAGGCTGCCTGCGGGTACTTCCTCCTCACTGGGTAGCCTGGAGGAGTTACAGAGAGTGAAGAGCATCGTCAAGACCAAGTACGGCTGCAGGTTTTCACTCTGCAGTGGCCTGATATTCAGAGGTGCCATGTTAATGAATGTCACACAACGAAACTTACTCATGTCATGAGCAAAGTACTCAAGAAAGGAGCCAGAAAATGAGCCACATGCTGCAAAGACAAAAAAAAAAAAAAATGAGAAGGCCTACTGTAGATTTAATTTTTGCATCACTGGCTTTTATCTGTTTCTGTCTGCATTAAATGGACATTACTTACCAATGCGTATTCTGTAGTCTGTTATGAGCTCCAAGGACCACTCAATAGCAGCATCATATTGTTCTTTGGCTTTACGCTGTGACAACATCAGTATGAGAGATAAAGATACTCTGCCACACTTTTTTAATGTAGTGTTTATTTATAAGCAATTCTTACCACCAGCTCATTAGCTTCTTCACAGTCAAAAGGCTTCAGGGTTTTCAGGGCCACAGTAAACCTTCAAGAACACAAGCATACAACTCAAAACCAAACGCTTGATCATTTGATAGTATTTAAGCATTTGAATCATTATTTTTTTTTGTTTCAACATCTCGATTTTTGCAGCCAAGTTTAATGACATCAGACTGTACAGTCGTTTACATTAAAAGGGACAGAGGCATTTTACCAACAAAGCAGTGACAAATTTGACTTCCTACCCTTTCTTTTTGTGAATCATTGGGCCATCAATGAGCATGATGCTGGCTTTTTTCTGTTTACGATTCACACTTTTTACCTGCAGAAAAAAACACCACAGATTTTAAGGTTTTCAGTGTTTACTTACCTACTTGACCTTTAAATATCACCACTACAGGTCATATTTGAGTTCACCAATATTTCAAGGCCGTAATGGACTTTAATTTAATTTCCCCAGCAAACATCATCTACCTCTCATATGAAGGTGACGCTACAGTTTAACTGCATAGCTATAACAAGCACAGTGTTTATTTGTGCTAAAATTACATGTTAACTAATCCATTTGGTTGCATGACAGAAAACTGATAAACAATTTCCATAATAACTGTTAATGACACTGACTGAGCAAAAGTGCAGAAGATTTACAAGTTCAAGCTTCTCACATGTGAGGAATTGCTTTTCTGGTTATGAGACAAATGTGTTGTTCCTTCTAAAAAATGTAAAAATGTGCTTACAGGAAATTAACCATCCTCACAGGCTTTTGAACTTACCAATCCAGGCCAGAAGGGATAGTTTCTGAATTTATACCAGACAAAGACCCCCTCTGTGATGGACAGGGGCTCTGAAAGACAAAAACAATCCAGTTGAAGTGTGTACTATGTGCACACAACCCAGTTCGTATCTAATCTTTGTCTGTAAGCATTCAGTTACTGCAATCTCTCACTTTTGTCCAACTCCACCAAGAAGCTTGGTAGCTCCTCTTCCTCTTCCTCATCACTTTCCTCATCTTCTGGGAAGGACAAAGATGGCAGCTGTTCCTCAGGGATGCTCAGCTCTATCGATAGATCTGAAGACAGCAAAGACTCGTCTTTTGGGTGGGTGGGGGGGGGGGGCATGGGGGGGGGCAGCAATAACACAGAATTAGAGCAGATAAACATGCTCACCTGACTTTTTAAAAAAAGCTACAAGCTGAAGTAGCTACCCTTGCAAATACAACTCCACACAGAGAACAACACGATTAAAAAACTGATTCTACAAAAACTGCATCTATGCAGAAAATACACAATGTCTCAAATTTCTTAAAAGCATTATGGTGACTCTGCATGACATGTAGAAGACCTTGCTCTGCTTACCTTGCTCTGCTGTGTCAGGCTTCTCCAGTTCGAATCTTGGTCTCGAGCGTTCTGATGACTGAGTCGTGCTTTCCCTCTGTAAATTTCGCGTCTCCAATTTCCGCGTCCTGCCTCGCCGGCACTTGGCTGGAGATCCATTGGTTTTACTGCAGGCCTGTGTTTGCTCCTTCCTCGCCCTTTTTCTAACTGGTCTGGGCTGGGAAGCGTGAGCCCTCCTTCGTCTGCTCTGAGACTTTGATTTGCAGCGTGGTGAATCTCCCTCTGATGTCTACAACAGAACAGATGTCAAAAAGGAGTTGAAGAATGTCACTGCTATTTCCTGTGTAATGAGAAAAATCTGTGGGCTAAAAATGCAGAAACACGATCAGTGAAAATATGATCCAACACCTTTAACTTTGTGATGAGTTTAGTGTGTTCTGGCTCCACTTGTTCTGCTCCAGGAGGAGACTTTGAGTTGTTGGACAGGATGTCAGTGGAGGAGCTGCGGACTGGTGTGGAGGTGAGGAGGGCTTCTTGTGTCTGTCTCCTTCGTCCCCTGCCTCGTTTTGGAGTGCTTGGTGAGGAACTTCCCGTGGACTGGCAGACGTCGGTGACAACACTGCCTGGTACAGGATTTGATTCCTCTGTGGCTTGAAATGAGACAGTGTCCGAGGTGGTTTTCTTTGTTAGTGTCTTTTGAGGTTCCCTTTTTCTGCGTTTTCGTGTTCCACCTGAAATATAATTTCAAGATTACGCTGACTCTTAAAGAAGTATTTAAGTGATATAAAGAGGGTCCTCACATAAAACTAGACTGTCTATGCAGTAAAGATGCAAATACTTTTTAAATTGGTGCTACATGACCTGAGAAAACAGAGAGAATGGGCTGTGGCATTTGCTTTTAAGACGTTAAAAAAAAAAAAAAAAAACAACCTACAACTACCAGAATGCACTGTGCTGTTCCAGTAATGTGCTCTTGTTTGTGTGACGTAATGGCACCTGGCTGTTAAAAACAGTCTCATATTACAGCTAAACAGCTAAAACATGTTTTTGAAACATTTGAGGTAAGACGTATAGGCAACTCCGTAACAGAAGCTTGATCTTTGATCAGTGCTGCTACGTTTGACCGTTTGATCTCAGATTTTTCAGCTTCTTTTTTTCATTGTGTAGGAAATAGTAAGTGGGGCATTAAAACATGTTTCTAAAAACATTTTAGGCAAGAAATAGGCAACACACTAACATTATCTTGATTTATATTCAATCAGCACTGTTTACTTTTACCATTTGATTGGATTTTGGAGTCTGAGAGAAAAAGAAATAGAAAGAGAGAGAAAGGGAGCAAGACAGACCAGCCTGTCTCATCCTGTGTCCACGATGGTGGTGGGGGGGGGGGTGATTTATAATGGGTTACCTTTCATTGTTGTATGATTTAGTGTGACCCTTCCCTTACATTGGATCCGGTGTCTACTGAATTGCGAAGGTGTGACATTTACCAGGGCTGATTTCCTTCACCTGGTGGGCGCCAGGGCTGACAGCTGAGCGACAGATGAGGAAGAGAGAGAGAAAAGGATGAGGGAAAATTGTTTACACAACCCTTATTTTTTAATTCAACTTTTAAAAAAAGTCAGACATTATAGAAACCACATGTTGTCAAAGTGACAAGTGACAGACTAAAACCCCACAAAACAAAGCAAAAGCATTTTAAAAGCATGCAGTAGACAAATTACTGTTGTACATGTATGCATCTGCACATTGCTTACACGTTAAATACTGCATATCATCGTGTACTTAAACTTATACCAAAGTAATTTTCTGGTAAGATATTATTGTTATTGTTGTTGTTGTTGTTATGATTATGATACATGTACTTATACAAGTATTATCTTTTAGGGCTCTTCATCCATCTCTGACAGCAGGTTATGATGTATGGTAGATACATTTTTATTGTTTAACCGACCTGCAACATTTGGACACTCTGAGTAGGACATACTTCCGCTTCAAATTTAGGCCATGTTAGGCCAAAGGTACCATCTTCACTCTGCTTAAAGTTACATATGCCAGGGAATTAGCGAAAACAGAAAAGCATGTCGCTACAAAACGGGATCAAAACACTTTGCAACTGACCGCTGCAGACGAGCTAACGTTAGTGCACAGAGTCAGTACCGTTAAGGTACGTTGTTAGGGAGTTTAAAAAAGAAAAAATAACGTGCCCAAAAACTACAACTCTGCCTTTCGCTAACATGTGCAAACACCGTGCAAAAACAACAAATAATCAAGTCTGGATGTTTCACCAATACACGAGTTGACACGTTAAGAGACCAGACAAAGGAGACTGGTTGCTAGCGCAATCAAGCTGGAACTTCTATGAAACGTTTATGCAGTTTAGCTAACATGCTAAATTTGTAAACAAACGCACCGACAAAAATCCCGAGCAATTCCAACGCCGACTGTTGTCTATTACTGACGCATGTTATACGAAAAAAAAAACGGCTCGTATTAAGTTATGTTGCAGTTGAAACTATTAATCGCCATAGGCTATAGCTTCGGGAAGCTATCTTTATGAATTATATCAAACAGTTAATGCATTATCTGCTGCATGCACTTCTTCAAACTCAGCTGAAACCGCATAGTGATTGACACATTTTCGTCAGGGCAAAACGAAATGAGCCACTCACCTTATGTATTATCAAATTCTGCTGTTTGTTTCACTAGATGGCTACCAGCATCAGTAAAAACTTGCACACATACGCTGCTTCTCGCGGACTGAACAGATGCTCCAAAACTTCGAAACTGATCAAATATTTAATATAGTTAAAGCAACATGTCGCACACACCCTGCGAAACAGCACCACGGATCTATTATAAACAGCACATACAACAAACTACCAGCTTTTATTTGGTGGTGATCGCGGATCGTAAAGCAACTTTAATGATACGTAGCGCCACCTAAAGCAGCGGAGGACGATGATGCAAAACAATCTCAATACTATGATAGGGGCAAAAAAGCTAGAAAAATTCTGTTCAATTTTCCATGGATCCATTTTTTAAATTCCATATCTTTTATAATATTTTTTTCTGGTTATGTTTTCTAATATTATTATCTTTTTGTCAAGTCAGTTTATGTTTTTTTTTCCCTTTCCTTTCTTTTCTTTTATTGAAACCCAATTGTTCCTTCCCCCTTTTTTGGGGAATGATATGACAGTATATGTTGGTCCTCCAGCAACTTAAGCAGTCATTTCACAAACACTCAATTCAGGAGCCACAGCCCTCGAAGGCAACATGCTGATTTCTGCTGATATCACAATTTTTTTTCAATTTTAATTGGCAATTGAACGTGTAGTTGAAGTATTGCTCTTATTTTGAAAAATGAATAAATATGACGTGATTTGGAAAGCATAGCATTTTAGTCTCCATCTTCTAGTGGGCCATCATAAGAGTTTGAATAATATGATATTAATTAACCTAAAAGAGACTTGATGATCACTATAATTAGGTGAGGAAAAAAAATGGATATATCGACATTGGCCATATTAGTTGCTATATATCGGCATTACAGATATTGGCTATATATATATATATACATATATATGTATATATATATATATATATATTATATAATGCGCCGCTAGACTAAACCATTTTGCATATATAGGGGGAGGGCAGCACTATTTTTTAAATATTTTTATTAATTTTTTTGTTTATATAGTGACACTCAGACACTTTTAATTGAGTTATAGCACTGATTACTTAGAAATCAAAAACTGCAAAGAAAACCACTATGACACTTTTACTTCTTCTTCTTCTTCTTCTTTTACTGCCTCCTTTGGCTTCTATACGCTACAATGCACTGGCCTAAGTTTTACATTATTATAGTAGCCTACAAGTTTTCACATCAATTGTCTAAAAAAGATCTCTTTCTATTAAATGATATATGGAGTTAAAACTGGATGCCCAAGCAGTGATATTGTGGCAGCTAATGGGGTGGGAATATTGCTAGTTATAGGAGCAGGTTGCGGAGGAGGAAGTGGGTATACTCTCATATATTCCAATGGATTTTTGGCTATAAGTGAATATTCTGTGAACAGCCAGAAAAAGAGGTATATCCTGTATACGTGCATATACCCTCACTACACCTGTGTGCTTTCCCATGGAGTATTGCATCCTATTGTGGACAAGTATTCTATACTATATCACCTTCTTTTCTTCAACACCAACATCCTTTATTCAGGGTGATTTACCTTTGTTTACTTCCCATTCCTGCTGTGACTCATTATGTAACTTCATACCAGTCTTTGGCAGCTTGTCTTTATGCTCATTGCAGAGAACAAGCAAAACTGTCTTATAAACGTTTTGTTTTCCCCATAATGAACTTTTCTCTGTCTGCATGGGTAAATAAAGGAATAAAATAATGAATATTTTATTTTTGTGTTTTTTCATTCACATGACCCATCCCTCCTGGGATTGTTCAGACACATTAAAAAAATAAGAAACCAAACATTTCAGTATGTAAAACCACCATCATCCAACAGCACGACATTCTGTCCATTCTGATAAATTTTTGTACCTGACAGAATTACCTACTCGACATTAAATTACATTTATACAGGTGGTAGTCCATTCTGATAGATATAGATATGGATACAGATAGATATTAACATATTAAATCACCATGTGCTGTAGCTGAATCTGAGCTGAACAGTTTTCAATGGTTTAACTTGCTCTTCTGATGAAAGTGTGACTTTTGTTTCTGCTGAAAATCTGGCAGTGAGCCAGAACGCAAAATACACCAGGACCTGAAACCAAAGCAGCTACGTAGAATTAAACCACCATTAACTTTATTATATACAGTCATACTTTTTTCTACTGTGACGTTTTAAAATGTATTTTGCAGAGAGAGAAACATGTCTGATTGTAAATGGTAAGATAGTGCCTCTTTTTTGTAATATAGCCTGTGTGAGAACATATTTCCTGTTGCCCAGTTTTTATTTCACAATAGATGTGTGTCAAATGTGCTTCAAAATAATGGGGCAGAGCTCTATAAAAATGAAGAAGTAAAACATGGCATGATTACCATAATGTTGAAAGCAGTCTAGCATGCTCTGTATTCACTCAGCTGTTGGGTGTTTGAAAAGCTTCAGTAATAACTTTATGACAACAGTAGAGGGCACTGTGTAATCACTCAAACTGCTCCCCTTTACAACACAATGCTTCCTAAAAACACTTCATGACTTTATGCATGTGTGTCTCCTCTAGTAAAGGCATTATAAATTAATGCAGAAAAACTACTGATCTTATATTGAATTTTTGACTCATCCACAGGCCTGGATCTTAATCCTGCACTCTTTCCTTATTTTCCTCTATTTGGTTTACCACATAGGCCTACACTTAAATTAACGGACCTTTTGACTGATATGCAGACTGACAGAAATGACTGCAGATCACTTTCTAAACACATGTGGGTCAGGAAAAAAAGAGCGGCAGGGGCCAAAAAGTGCACATATTGAATATTCAAAGATCAGAGTCGTCATGACACAGATCAGCTGCCTTGTTTGTCAACATCCATGTCCATGTGCCGAAGCCTCACATAATATCCATCTGTAACTCAGTGCTTTTCTTAATCTCCATCCTGAAATGCTTTTAACTTGTCGGTAGTTTACTTCGTTAATTAAGGAGTTAATTAGGAGGTTAATTAAGGAATTAAAGAAAATAAGTGCACAGAGCCACTCACTTGTCACTTGTTGAGCTGTTTGGGTTAATAATTGAGTTGACTGTTCAATAATGTTTTCTGTAAATTTCATTTACTCGAGCAGAGTGGAGGATTTAGTGCATATAGTGATGAGGGTTGCAGATTGCAACCAGCTGACACTTCCTCCATGTGCCAAATGTGAACTCCTGGTTAGATTGCTTCAGTTTTCATTGTTATCCACAGAGGTCTCCTCTTCTCCAAAGCAAACAGACTAAGTCATTTAAACCAGTAAAAACACTGAAAAGAAACTGTTTCACATTACTAATTAGAGGTTCTCCAATGCTGTTCGGTTCGTTGAGGAGGGGCTGCTAACTATGGTGGCCAAGATAAAAATGACATGGAAATGTTTTTTTTGTGAATACAAAATGGCCCTATTTAAAGCTAATGTTTGGTTTGTCCGTTCTGGACTTCCATAGCAACATCGCGATGCAACATGACTAAATCCTACAGACTGGACCTTTAAACATCTATTTGGTGTTTCTTTTCTTCACTGTCTAATATAAAACGCTGAGGGGGAAATGATAATTGCTTTACTGTGTTGCCTTTTAAGTAGATACATTTAATTCTATTTCATCTAAAATACTGGAATTAGCCTAAAATAAACCTAGTGCTTCAGTTCAATTGTTCATTATCATTATTGGGGATGCACAATAATATTGGCACATTATCGTTCATCATAATCGGCCAACTTGCCTTTTCCTTTTTTGCACAATGAATAAAGCAGTGGTCGACTGATACTGGCCGATACCGATAACAATAATCGATATTTGTAACTGATATGTATTGACAACAAAACAAAATTTAGAATTTGAAATATAACAAACTTGAACACAAAACTTTGTTTAAATACCTTTAGCAAATGTTTAATCAAAACTTAAACTTTAAAATTAATATACAGCAAGTTCCCAGCAACTTTTTTTTTTATAAAACCAAGTGAAGATCTAAAAAAAATGAATAAATAAAAACAGCTCCTTTACAAAGTAAAAGTTCCTCCCATGCTAACACAGACTAATACAGACAATTGGCAAAATGCCAAATATCGGCCCCAATAATTGACTAGGCCAATAATCTGTTGACTACTACTAAAAGGCATTGTATTTGGTGTACATGTTTATTTCACTACAGAAGAGACTTGATGATCACTAATATTAGGCAGGGGAAAAAGAAGATAAATCAATATCTGTATCAATTATCACCCAAATGATTCATTAAATATCGGCAAAAATCAAATATCGTGCATCCCTGATTATTATTATTATTATTGTTTTATCAACATTTCTAAAACCTAAAAAAATACCATGGGAGAAAAATAAGGACTTTAACGTTCTCAATGATAAATAGACCCTTGATTCTTATTCTGAAATGTTACTTTATATGTCAAAAACACACAACCACATCATCCTAACAGCATCCATAAAACAATTTTACAAACCTCCATCCAAAAAGTCCAGTTTTCTCCCTCCACACAGGCAGCCGTCTACATGCCACTCAGCCGGAGCCTCTGGATGTGTATTGGCCTGTGGATGATGAGGGGCAGGCCGGCCCCGCCCTCCTCCAGATGTGCGCCTCTCTCCTGTCTCCTCAGTCCACTGCTGGCTTCAGCGCAGAGCGGAGCCTGGGGAAGTCAACAGGAGGAGAGTAACAAGTATAAACAACGAGGAACCGACTTCCTCCGCCGGGGGGTCTGCGCCAGCCGCATCTCACTCGATCTAATGAGTCGTGACTTTATCGGTAGCCCATGAGACGGAATTTGCCCCAGGTGGGAGATTTCGTGTTACCTGGCCGGAATCAGACGCAGAGCTGATGGAGAGAGGCGGACCGGCTGAGTGCGCAGCGCTGCTGAGCAGAGAGGTTCATTCAGCGCAGAGCTGCTGACAGGGAGCGGTCTGCTCTCTCGCCCGACCTGTGTGAATACTCAGTTTTTAAAAAGAAGTGATTCAAGAGGCAACAAACCGTGGAAAAAGAAAAACATCCAGGATTTTGTGCTCCTTTCCGGCGCAATGGGGATGTAACCGGTGTCCATATGCATTTGGAAGCGGCGTGAGGTTGCCTCCAGATTGAGAAGAGCAAACTGCAGGGGCGTGTGGTTAATTGAAATCGATCCGGTGTTCTCGTTTTGAATGTGAAGCAGCAGCAGAGGTTTTTTCTCCTCTCCTGCCTCCCCTCCTCTCACCTCCAACATGACTTCACTGTCGGGGACCAAGGAGAGGTCTGTGAGCAGCCGGAGCAGAAAATATGGGGTAGGTTACTCACGACAGTAGCTGAGAGGTGGACACACCTCTGTTAGCTCTAAGCCTGGTGAACATAAAAACTTATCATGCGTTCAGTGATGCATGCACTTCACCTCACACCAACCATCATTAATAAGATAGGTTAATCACCTTTTCAGGCTGATGTAAACCAGCGGCATGTTCAGACTTTTTTTTTTTTTTTTAACTGGGGTGGCCCAAGAAGGGCAAGGACATATGCAGGGGTGGCATGAAGTATGAGCGCTGCTGCGGGCTGAAATGTCGACATACCTTTAATTTACAATTTTTGAGTACTCATACCTACTTTAATAACTAGCATTGTAGTGTCTTACATAGTTGTTTATAGTTTAGTTTAAAAAATAAATAGACCAACCACAACACAACAAAGTGACACTACACAAATGTAAAATAAAGCTTCTGTACTTTGTTAAAGAAATTGTTCCTCCAAAAGTAAATAGTGCAATAGCAAGTATAAAGTGCCAAAAAAATAAAATAAATAAGCTGTGTGAACACTTTTCTTTAACAGTTGTATCAATTTATTAGTAAAATTAGTCAGGCTAGCCACTACTCTTGCACATTACCTCTCAAGTATTTAAGGCTGAATTGCACCTATAAACGAAAATTCAATTTACTGGTCAAACAGTTCAAACTGACTGGGCAGATAGCCAATTACAGAGGAATGGTACCTGAGGTGGCCTATCAGATTTCAGGGGTGGCCTGTGCTACCCCATGCCATTTTCTAGACACGCCCCTGACTTCGACAGCAGACTCATTCGATTTGTACTCATGCTGCTCATTATTAAGTGATCACATTGGTGTCACAACAGTGGCATGTATTTAAAGTGATAGATCTCCCACATCTCTTAATTATCACTAACTGAGAACCAATCAGGTGTCACACTCACACCTGTGTCACTGCCTACCTCCTACAGCCTAATTAGTGTTAATTTCCAACATAGGGTTGTCTCACATTATACCCACCTCTTCACTTGGAGATTATCAAGTATTCCCACCTATCAGCCTACTCATTGCTTCCTTATTATAGCTCTTGTGAGGATTTAAAGTAGCTATAGGACCCAACCTCCGCAGCCACCACCACATCAATGAGTCTGCCCTCTCTGACTGGATTTGCCAAGCTGCAAAAGATCTAATTTTCAACTCTGTGCGGCTTATTTGATGTTTCCATGTGGCCGTCTGAATAGAGAAAAATAACACGGGTCTCCACACGGAATCTGACTTAATCCTATTTAGATGGTGATAAAGCATGCAATATGTTGACCGTCTCAACTTGGGCTGCAGCACCGTCACAGTAAATGTTTAACATTGCTTCCTGTTTGTGTGTTTTTTGTCGGACCATTTGATTTTTTCCCAAATGTTAGTTTCGACCTCTTGTCTACCCACTAACTGTCCATTACCTCTGTGTGCGTGCTGGCATGAGAGTGACAGTGACGATCTGTATGTTCAGGTTATGAGCTTCTTTCCAAAACAACATACCATCTGTAAATTGTTGGCATGTGTGGTAGGGGGGAGCGGGGTTGGTTGGGACAGGGGGACTTTAGCCAATTAGAAAGCAATTATGTCTAACTATTTACAAAAAATATATAAATAAAAAGCAAGGCTGTCAGCGTTAATGCATTAATTGCAATGCGATTTAAGTCTTTACATAACGTGTTATTTTTAAAAATTGCGTTAATCTGTGTTCGACATTCCTGTCTTTAAGAGTCTGTACCGGGCTGAGATTTAAAGCTAGAGTGATGATAGTCTCTGTGGCAAATATGCAAATCCTAGGACAGAGAAGGAATGGCCCTCTCTACTTCCCCTATGAGTGGCTAGTACTTGTTTCCTTTGTTGACTGGATTGTTTAGGTTTAGGGTAAGAATGTAAGGGTAAGCCAAACAGAGGCAGAGTAATGCGGGTCATTCCTTAGCCATCCTAGGATTCGCAAATTCATATCCTGTGGAAGCAGAATTTTAGTAAAAACGCACTCCTTGTATATTTGAGGAAATCGTGCCTTTCATGTTTTGGCTAGGCGCTAGAAAATGTGATACATTGTTAGCAGACACCTGTATCTGTTCGGAGATCAAAATATTTTCATTATGTGAGCATTGAAAGGTTATTTTCTGTCAAAGCAAATCCATCACAACCGACCCCGCTCTTCCCTACGCATGGACACTGAAGCTCTGAATCAGGCTGATATTTTTTAACTGGACTCATTTGCTTTTGACTCTGATGAATTTCTGATTCGTTTGTGAGAAGACCCACAAACAATGGGTGATTTGTTGAATTCATCAATATATGTAGCCTACTGAGTATAGCAAGGTGGATATAGTGAACACACATCATTAAATTGCTTTACAGGCAAAATGCAAATAGTTTGACTTTTAATTTGCATGATACAAGACATTTGGCCTGACCCCCTCCTCATTATTTTATCCTCATTTCTGTGCAGCCTGTTGTGTGCACTGTGATGAGTGGGATGTTGCACATTTTCATACAATCTAGGCTTTTTGTATGGAGTTACAAAACCTATGGGGAATTCATCCATTGGGGTATTAATTAATATTATTTACACCTGCCAAAATGTCTGCCATTAAAAAGGCCTATTAGTCAAGTTTTAACTTCTTACATTTCTGCAGATGCCCGACACCTCCCCGACCAAATCTGCCTCCTTTTTCCCTGACACATGGTACCGAAAAGCTTATGAGGAAAACACCCGCTCTGGCACACGCCCCGCCCCAGAGGGCGCCGGCTCCATGCCGAGCTCCACAGGTACCCCGTCCCCAGGCTCAGGAATCTCCTCACCAGGGTCCTTCTCTGGATCACCAGGGACCATCTCTCCAGGGATTGGGACAGAGTCGCCTGGTTCACTGGGTGGCTCCCCGGGTTTTGGGACAGGATCACCAGCCTCAGGCAGTGGAAGCTCCCCTGGTAGTGAAAGAGGGATATGGTGTGAGAGCTGCAATGCTCAGCTGACAGAGCTGAAAAGACAAGCACTGAAACTGCTCATCCCTGGACCGTACTCCAGCAAGGTAATAACTGGATTGTCTGCGTGTCTGTGGTGTGTATGAACATGTGTGTCTAAAACCTACTGCATGTGTTTACACTACCTGCTTTTTCACACGAATCGAGCTGGATATGCTCAGTAGCACAGCCTCCAAAAATAACTTGTTCCTTCATTAACTGTGGCATTTGGACAGTGACACATATTAACTTGATTGCTCATGAAAGACTGGGCCTCTAATCATTCCCTTGCTTACTGCATTGCTGTGTAGTCAGAGTTATTGTTCTCATAAATCATCAGGATGACCAGCTGTGGAAAGGAGTGGAGACTGAACAGCCTTTGGGATTTAGCATCATTATTGCATCTGAAGCTGTAAATCTATTACTGACACAGGGGCCAAATACAAAATAATAGATGACACAGACAAGAGTATTTAGATTTTTGTCTTGGAGTTCTCCGTTTTACCTGATTGATCCTATCACCAGAATTGACTGAGCTCACTTTTTTCTATATTGTTTTTCTCATTTGAGGGAATTAACATGATGGATGACTAAAAGACCACTTTGAGCAGATATTAATCGATATAGATAGATAGATTGCAGCCTTTTTCTAATTTTCTTTGACAGGTGATTTTTTTTTCTTTGGGTAATCCATATAATCAATTTTAATTCCATTAGTATAGGGATTTAGTGGCATCATGAGCCCCAGAGTGGTGTGAGCTGATTTATGATATGGTATCTAATCATATATTTTACACATTTATAATTGTGTGTGTATAAATATAATCAGTTTATCAACAAATGAAACCTGTGCTAATAACAACTAAGATTGTTGAAACAACAGGAAGGGAAGCCTGCACGACATTTGGTGTTACTTCAGATGACTATATGTGTTTGATGCAAGTTGTGACCAGGTAATTGTTTTGCAAGTCCCAAATAATTTCCAAATCCGAAATTTTGAGTATTGAGTCTTGAGAAAATCATAATGCACGCTTCACCAAATGTAATGCCATTGTAACAACAGAGGTTGGTGCGTTTCCGTCTTTAAGTTTTTGAACTGCACGTTTAACACAGCCTACTGCAATTCGTTATTTGTTTACCATCCATACTTTTTGTACATACGCAAAATTATCCTTGGTATTATTTCTTAAAACTTGTGATCAGTGACGTAACATTAATATTTTATGGTTCTCTCCTGCCACTTGATTGAATGCTGAAAAATATGTAACAATGTGGATCTTGAGAATTTCAGTTTGCTGGGAATGGATAGTCTTAAAGTTCAGGAAATATTTTGATTTGTGATTCACTTTTTAAATAACAATTTTTAAAGTCCAAGTAAAGTCACGAGTCACTGGCGTTTAAGTCAAAGTCGAGTTAAAAGTCTTTTTTGATTTTGTTAAGTCGAGTCAAAAGTCATCAAATTTAGGACTAGAGTAACCCCCTCTGAACATTATCACAGAGCGATAATTACATATTGTTTTGATATTGGTTTGGTTGGTAAAGAAAAATAAAAAAAAAACAAAAATGTGGAAGGCATGAAAAAAAACACACACTGAAAGTCCATCTGGCAGAGCTTTGGACTGCACAATTTTTCAGCACGTTGCCTCTGGGTTCAATGTTCCTCTGCTGCAGTTGACTGGATTTTAGTTATGAATGTAGTGGGGCCACACCACAGACTTGGAGTTAATTGGTAACAAATAAGCATGTGTTATGCACAATGGGGCTAATAAAGTGCATCCGGCGAGTGTCAGTCAAATATGGGACTACAGTGGGACAGAGAGACTTACTATAAAGCGAGTAAGACAGAGACAGAGGTGTAAACACTGGGTCCTCATTAGCTCAACAACATGACAGTTGGAAATTGTTAGGAACAGTGGGGGTTAATGGGGACTGTTGGTGGGCAGACCACTAATTAAAATGTAATTTGTGAGGTTGGGTTTAGGCTGATTAAAGCTTCCCCATTGTGGTTAACTTCATTGCAGTGGAGAATAAACACATGCACATAACTTACAGTATTTTAATCGGTGTAGCTGCTGTATTACTTTAATGTATTTGCACATAATTAAAACTGAGTAGAGTACTCCTGTAACAGTTGCAACTATGAAAACTGACTTAAAAAATATCACTGAACCTAGTACACAAAACTATGATACACAGGCTAAAAACACCAACAAAATGTTTGGCTTGAGAATTTTGTCAACGAAAAAGTCTTTACTACCCTTATCTTGGTGTGCTTGACAGATTCAAACTCAAAACTATGACTTAGAGAGTGGACTGCAGAAGTGGCAGTCTGTAAACAAGTGTGTGCTACAATGTGCATGCAGCTCATTAGATAGTCTTAGAGTAATTTCACAGTCAGAAGAGTGCATGTGTGCCTCTGACGTGCTCTTAAACATGTCTTTTTTTTTTAGTTTCACTTTAAGTTTTCCTCCTCAGCTCTTGCTTGTGAGTCCTGAGTGAACTAATTTAGGCTCAGTTGCTGCAGAATTTACTGAATGACCAAATTACATTGCTAAAATTGGGAGTGTTAGTAAAAATAAGTAAAAAAAAAAAACAAAAAAACAACAACTAGCAATTAGATCTGTTGTGGTGCTTGATGCATGGTGTGACCTGTTAATTTAAAACAATCAGGGAAGGTAAACCCCAAATTAAGATGCACTGCCCTGTTGAATCTTTGGAAACCTAATGCAAGATCTGAGTATACAATAAGAGTGCTGATTGACTGGGTCCTAAAACCCAGAACTTCGTTAGCATTTTAGCACTCCTGGCTACCTCCCCTTAAAGTCAATGGGTTTTTTAAAAGGTTTTTTTGGTTAGATGCCTGAAATAAGGTCTGTGGTAAACACGTGTTCAAGAGACTTAAACGTTTTGTGCTATGAGATAAAATACAACAGTTAAAATCCTACTTGTAAATTATGAAGCTTTTTTGTCATAAAAAAAGGCAGTTGCTAACAAGTGGCAAAATGAGACTTAAAAATCATGAAGTGGTGTTTATTTGCCCAGATTTTCTTGCTGAACAAAATGTGTAAGTATCATCAATCTCAGGCTTTTTCAAGAAGGAACCAGGGCTATGTTAACTTCCACGTCTGCCTACAGAAATACATCATACCTGCAGAACTCTATGTGGGGTTTGAGTGTGGTTTCTTCATCATACTCCTCTTACAAGAGTGAACTGACCTGCACAGGTGTTTTGTGTCAGGGAAAAGCTGAACTCATGTCCTTGGTGAAGCAATGTGACCTAATAATCCTCCTCCTTCACCAAATGTGCCAGAACAGCACTTCAGCTGAGTGTGTGTGTGAGTGTGAGTGTGAGTGTGAGTGTGTGTGTGTGTGTGTGTGTGTGTGTGTGTGTGTGTGTGTGTGTCCCTTCCTCTTGTGCTGTCAGCACGAGACCCCATGTTATTCCTCTAGGAAACTGGGACATATGTGACCCCTCACAGCTAGAATAGAAACACACATCCACCAACAGATATACCCCCAACATACATTCATACATGTACACGCACACACTCTCTGAACCATGTAGACCCGTCTCTGTCCCTGGATATGAATACATGATAGGTTATGCTTGACCCATGAACGCACGCACACATGCACGCACACACACACACAAGTACACACACACACACACACACACACACACACACACACACACGGAGCTGTTGATACTATGCTAATGATGACCTTCACCGTTCTTACTGTTGAATATTTTGCTGTTTACAGTTCTCTCTCTCTGTGTGTGTGTGTGTGTGTGTGTGTGTGTGTGTGTGTGTGTGTGTGTTGTGCTTGGAGAGCATTTAGCATGTTTGTGTGGCAGTCTGTTCAAGCATTCTGTGAATACAGAAACAACCACAAACACATACACACAAGCCTCCATGTTCAAATTTGTTACTATGCTTAAATGTCATGATATTTGATTGCGGCAGACGCATCGGTGTTTGCGTGTATGCTCATCCACTTGTTTGTCTGATAAGCAGCTATGAGTGCAAACAAAGTAGGGTTTTTGTGTGTGTGTGTGTGTGTGCTGTCCCAAATAGTTGGAAGCACCACAGATTCATTCATAACACTGACACTCAAAGTCAACATTTGAATGCTGCACAGCTTTTTAATTTTTCAAATTTTATTTTGCATGTCACTTTACCGAGGTCACTGATGCTCTGTAGACAGGTATCAGTGATGTTCTGGGCAGTTTAAATTACCCCCTGTAGAGCCTTACTGTCCTGGGCCGTGCATGAACCATTCCAGTTGGTGATGTTTCCAGTCAGTATGCTTTCTATTGCTCCCCCTGCAGATGTTAACCAGGATCTTGCTCTGTAATTTAGCTGTCCTAAGTTTTCCTTAGAAAGTAGAGCCTTTTTTTTTGCCAGTAATTGGTCGGATGGGTGTTTTGGTGGAAACTCGCCCAGATATTGCCCAGATATCGCCCAGATATCGCTACTGCGCAGAATCCGGCTCTCAATGACATCACCCTCGCAAGATGGCAACATCCGTAGCCCTGACATTTTAGCCTCACTTAAGCATAGCAGGGCTAAGTGGGGGCATGTCGTCCATCTTAACATGTAGTCTATGGTTGGTACAGCCCTAGTGTGCAGTGTTTATCTGCTATCCATTATATGTTTTAGAGAAAATACCTAATTCATTTATTCATTCATTCATGAGTAGTCTAAAACAGATAAATATAGCATCTGTGGGATTTTTTTTCTGATGTGACATAAATGTTATCCTCAAATTAAACTGAAATTCATTCAGTTGAATTTATTACTGGTAGTCCTCTAGAGAGAGAGAGAGAGAGAGAGAGAGAGAGAGAGAGAGAGAGAGAGAGAGTCAATGAGAGAGAGGGTAACAAAGTGCACCGTTGAGGGATTAGAACGAGCAGAGTAGGTTTTCAGGTTTAGGCTCACACACACACGCAAAATGCGAACTTGTAACCACAGGACTCAAAAGCACATCTGGCTGCACAGCTGCACTCACTTAAGGCCCCTGTCCCTGCTCTACTGGTGTGTATAACCGTAAGTCTGTCTAAGTAAGTGTATTCATCCCTTATATCCACGCCCAAATCATAAATGGATGCAGGGTGATCTGTTTTTGGCTGGTCCAGTTCCGCCCAGGAAAGTGGGTCAGTATGTGTGCGTGCATCTCTGTGTGTGTGTGTGTGTGTGTGTGTGTGTGTGCGTGCGTGCGTGTGTGTTTTAGACACCAGAAAAGTGTCTGTTTCAGATCAGCTGAAAGTCAAAACTGTGTATGTTTATAAAATGAAGCATATACTGTTCCACTTCAGACATAGAAATGAAACCAAAAAAGGACATGTTTGCGAACATTTTCACTCTCTGTGGACCACTCACTGGCAACTTGAGATTTATTGAGATTGCTTTAATCTGTACTGAAGAGTTTTTCAAGTTTAGAATATATATTATATGTGAGCAAATTGTTTATATTAGCAGACACATTATTTGACTGACAAGATTTGTCTGTACATGAAACAGCTGCCAGCAGCTTACACAACACATGCGTTTTGGTCTTTGATGTACATTATTAAGGCTGGAATCACAGATACAGTGCAGTGTCGTGAGCACAGAAGCTTATATTACATTTGGGGAGTCATATTTCGCTTCACGTTGTTCTTAAAAAATCTCTCACAAATCTTTGATCCATGTTATTGATAACTGGACTTTCAATGGTAATCACTGATAACTTTGTCTGTACACCACGGCACATAATAGAGGCAAATAACACTACAAAAACAGACAAAAAAGAAAACATTTAAGTACAAAGCCAGCCCAATTTCTTGCTTATGGTAGAAATATACAAATATAAAGGAAAATGACCAAATCAAGAAAATCTGCAAGTCTACAAATTCAGGCAGGCAAAACAGCTCCACGAATGTGTGGCGTACACAACCAAACCATGTTGCAGTCGTGGTAGCCGGTAAGCAGCACAGTTATGTCTGGTGGAACTGTCCCTCCCAGCTCCCTTACAGTGAAGCTGGCGACGAAGACAGCAAAAAATTGGGATTTATTAATGTCGTACACCAACTTAAGTAAATCATAACATATCAAGTATAGAATTCATCTGCAAATGGCCTAGTTCAAAAAAGTCACTTTTTTTTTTTCTTTTTTTTTTTTTTTACATTTTTTTAATCAAGACTAATGTTTTGGGCATTTTAATTGATAGGACAGTTTTTAAGCGTGAACGTGGGAGAGAAAGAGGGAGCAACATGCAGCAAAGGGCCCAGGCTGGAATCAAACCCGCGGTTGTGACTTAGGTGAAGCAAAGGCTGAGGTTTAAAGCTTCTGATCTGTCTGCTGGTTCAGATGCCTTTTCAAATCCGCCACAACAAATGGGGTTAACACTCTTGTGGATATAATCAATTTAGCTTATCCTAGTCACTTGGTAATTTTCACCCCAAACCAGTAATTTGTCTGTAATTAGTCTGCTTATCAGATCAAATGGTGGAGTGTTATTGCTCTGCAGTCTGTCCTCAAAGGGATGTATGTTTCTGCACACAGGTAGCTAGTTTTCCCATAATAACCAAATCCCATAACACTACAGAGGGAGGCCTCTGGTAACCACGGCAGCTGGTGTTGCCACGGCAGCGACATGTGACAGATGTGAGCCGCATACATATCTCCATCAGCGCTAATGGGCTCCTCATAGCTGTGTGCATGTTGGTGAGAGGCAGAAAGAGGGTGAAAATATATGGAGTCCATAAGAATAATAGCACATGTTTGTGTGGATGTGTGTGTTTTTGAAAAGAGGTAAGAAATAATTTAATAGTGCGTGTGTGTGTGTGTGTGTGTGTGTGTGTGTGTGTGTGTGCGTGCGTGTGTGCACGTGTGTGTGAGAGAAGAGAGCGATCATGCCCTCCTGACGCCTTTCAGGTGTGAAAGACATTACCATATAAAGAGGTGGCTTCATCAATAACAGCAAGACGCTGTGGATGGATGGATGTGTGTCTTTGCGGAAGCGAAGAGTTTCTCACTGGGTTTATGTCAATTTGACCCACCCCCCAGCACACACACATACACATCATCTCAGAATCTATTGTAATTTACTGTTATATTTATCAGAAACAAATAGTACCCAAAGATTAATTAAGATTGTTAAGTAGTTTAAAAATGTAGATACTTTTAATTTAAAAATAACAACGTAGCATATAGTCATTGCTACACTAATTAAACGTTCTGTCTGCAACATTCAGTGCATTAGTATAACAGAAATCCTTGCTATCTAAAGTTATAGTGCAGTAAAGGCTTCCTGAGCAGAGAATAAAGTCACACTACCCCTGTGTGTGTTGTAATATGAGCTTCTCTGTCACATGCGCTTGTTAGTCCATGTGTGTATCCCACCACTGGCTGGCTCATTGCCACAGCTTTGGACTATGCTCATATGGCAGTTACCGATGACAATGTAACAACATCATTGTGAAAGGCTAGCGCCCGCCCTCCACTTCCCCTGGTTAACAACACTAGCTCTGTCAGTACTGTTGCCGTTGTTTAGAGCTGTTTATGGAGTTAGCACCGTTAGCTGCTAGTCGCCGGCTCAGCACCTCTCTGCTAAGAACCGCGTTCAGATAACTCATATGCTCTGAATTTTTCACAGAGCCCCTTTAAAGGTACAGGCACACCAAACTGACATCAAAGAACTTGTGGCAATGAAGGCCAACTGTCGCGTCACCTCACATCACCTGTGTCTCAGCAAAAAAGTTACACTTGAACACACCACAAACACTACAGCAGATGGCCAACGGGCACTTACCTCCTGTGCCTATGTGGGAGGAAGTAACTCTCCACAGCAGGCGGCGGAAGTCTATATTCGTCATTCAAAAAGGGAAACCGAGGACTGACAGGACGGATGCAAGATGCTAGTTAGCCTAACAACAAGACCCGAGCTTGACAAAACAAAGGGTATTTACTGTGTTAGCAAATAATAACACAACATGACAAGTTTGTTTTAATCTCATCCGCTTGGCTTTAGCCCTTTTTTACTTTACTTACCTCTTATGCACTGAGCTTAACCGTCAATCAAAGTGATTTCATTCAATTGCTGTCTCCGACGCTAATTCAACACACTTAACTGACCAAAAAAAAACAAAAAAAAAAAGCTGACGAGGGCCAATGGTGCAGGACACATCATAAAAGCTAGAGCAGCAGATGCTCACCTGTGGCCCAACACTGACAGACAGCAGACTGTCGCCTTGGTGTGTCAGGGCCTTAAGTGACCCTTAAACCAACAAAGCCAAGTACAATAAAATGCAATACAGTTCAACAGTCCTAGTTTGCATGGATGTTACAGAGAAAAAAGTTTGCAGAGAAAGATATGGGAAAAAACAAAGATCCAAAAGGGGTCAAAACGCCTCGTTTATAAAATGGACAAGGAGACTGGCAGAACTCCTTCAAGCTAACAGATGGGCCTATATGTGGAAGTGTGTAAATAACATCTTGGAAGAACAGCTATCAGCTGGTAGTTCATATGTTGTAATGGTGTGGTCCCCTCAAGGAACATATATTTAATGTTGAGAAATGTTAGGCTTTTCACTGGTGTTCACATGTGTTAATTAAGCAATATCACCTGAGAAGAAGAGCTGTTGTACTGTACATCATCACGGCTGTGGTTTGCTCGTAGGCACAAGGCCGTGATGATATACAGTACAACAGCACTCCCTCTCGTGAAGTTTCCCCCACAATTTTTTCCTGCCCAACGGCATCTCCCAATATAGAATAGTCTGTTACACTACAATCTACAGTAACAGTAGATACTGTAATTACTGACCATTAATGTTTGCCTTATTAACGGTTGAAAACAGCAGTAGGGCGGAGTAATATATGCCTAGTTAAATGTCCCAGGGACGTTGTACTGTATATAAGCACTCATGGAAATCAAATTGCTTGGTCGGAACTAACTGTTGTATAATTTGTGCTAAAGAAAACCAGCAGGCTGGTAAATAATCTTTGATTGTGTACATGTTTTCCGGGCCACCGCCCTGCTTCTTTCAAACAGATACTGTAAGTGAGATTATTTAAAATGTCATGAGGCATGCAGTGTTTAGGGATAAACAAACATAATACTCTACTCTTGTCATCTATACAGTCTACTCATCTCAAACAGTGGAGCCCCTCTGGAATGAGGTGGAACCAACATGAATGTGCTATTTAAGATCTTGCAGGAACAAATTTGCATCGACTACGATCCCTGTGGAATATTCCCAGCACCTCATTTATATTTTCTATACCTTGAAGAATACATACTGTTAGAGACAAAACCCAACCCACCATCAATTAGAAGAATGTGTGGCTTTTATCTTGTATCTGCTATTTTCATAATCTCACCGCCCCCCCATCTCACTCCCTCATTTAACATGCCTGCAGATATTGCCATGCAGGGACCAAGATATCAACATCATTGACAAACTAACACACCATATCTCTGTCTGTTTCTCTCCCACACATTTTTATTTTCTAAATTAGGCTCCGGAGAAAGAGAGGAGAGTAAGAGAAACAACAATTCAAATTTTTAGAGGGGAGGGAGGAAGAAGAGGAGAACCTAGGAGAAGGGCTTAAAAAAAATAAAAGTGGGAGAAAAGAAAGAAGAACATTATTCCTAATAGTGCTATCATTATCATTAAAGTCACTGACCCAGAACGGGCACACTTAATTAGACTAACTACCCTAGCCAGTAGGCTGCCACAGTCAACACACTGTGTGTGTGTGCGTGTGTGTGTGTGTGTGTCTTTGTGTGTGCGTATAACCTGTCTGTCTGTAAAGAGACAGAGAGGCTACTAAAAGCTTTGCCAAGACGGCAGATGATGTTAAGTTTGCCAATGTGCCTTAATTAGGAAATTTAACACAAAATGTGGATGTACAAAGTACCATGTGTTTGTGCAATAGTGGGTGCCAGTTTGCTTAATGTTGACTCTCTAAATGCACTTCCTGCTCACTGGCTTATTTTAAAATGATTCAAAGAGACTTAGTTCCAAAGCCAGATTTTCTTTTCTTTTTGGTCACTTTGCATTAGTATGATGACTTATTTGAAATGTTTGCATCACTTTTCCTTAGCAATGACATTTAATGACTTCACAGTAAATTAATGTGAAAACACATATTAAATTGGGCGTCCCAGTGGTCTAGTGGTCTCGTGGTTTTTGTCTGGGGACATTTGTCCTCACCCCTGTCGTTCTCTAACCCTTTATTTCCTGTCTGTCTATATTGTCTTCTTTCAAGCTAAGGCAAAACAAGAAAACACATATTAAGAGAAAATGAACAGGTGTAGTCCACTCAAAGCAGTGGCAAAGACAAGCCAGTTTTACATTTATTGCACCTCTGTACACCTCACAAGACAAACACAAACACAACATCTGCACACCGACAACACATCACAACAACAGGCAAATCACATGCATGAGTGAATGCATCCAAACACACACCCACACACAACAGTGTGTACTGATACTCACACAATACACACACCGAGGCACCCAGAGGTTCATATTAAAACACACACTGAGAACCAACACACACTGGCATGTGTGCACGTGCACTGTTGGATGGTGGTGAAAGTGGCAACAGCATCCACTGCCATGAGGTCTGTAGCTACCATGGCAACTGCCTCTCCATCACCTCTACAACACAGAAATAAGTAGAGAGCACTACTATAGTTGTGCACCTGTCTGTCTCCACCTATAGATGTTCACATATGGTATGTTTGTGTTTGTGGTTTGTGTGTTTCTATTTATCTGCCTGTCTCCCTCAGTTTATCTTATATCTGTCTATCCATCCTATCCGTCTGTCTGTCAGTGGTGAAAAATGTGCAGTGCCTCTACAGACACTGTTTTTCTTCCCTGTGCATTTTCCTCAGACTTTTAAAACTTTTTGATTACGCCATCCAGATCCAAGATGAAAAGAGAAAGTGTTCCAGTAGCTGCAGGTGCCAGCTTCAACACTCTGTGACACTGTGACAAGTCTCGCTCGCTGAACAGTTTATTTCAAAGACCTGCTAACCACACTTTTAAAATTAGCCAACCTGCTGTCACGAGCTGATATATCACGCAGAAACACATCTCGCACACACACACACACACACACACACACACACACACACACACACCGTCACAGGCTATCACATAGTCAGATATAACACATCTATCTTCAGCATCTCACACCAGGAAGATCTCATGACAGGCCGAGGTGTGAGTGACAGGGATGACTTATATGTGTGGTGCCGAGTGTGTGTGCATGTCTGTATGTCTGTGCCTTACTTTATCTGTGTGAGTTTTCGACTGTCAAAGTAAAGGCACCTGCAAAGCCCAAGCACAAGCCCAGGGGCCCCAGTTGCCAGTGCCCTCCATGGCCTTCCCCTGCAAAATGTCCCTTAAATTAATACGTACCGACCAAGAAGAGATGCAAAATGACCACAAAGAGATGCAAAGGAACTTCTTACAGACACAATGACAACATAAAGGAGCAAAACAACCACAAAGAGACACAAAATAACAAAAAAATGAAACAAAGTTACGTAAAAGAGACACAAAAAGACTAAAAAAACAACACAAAACTACCACACACAAAACTACAAAAGAGACACAAAACCCCCAAAAGCTGTATAATAACTACAGAGACAGCCAAAATAACAAAAAAGAGGCAAAACGACCACAAAGCCATCTTGCTCCTGAGTAGGAGAGGTGGCAGGGCCTTTTACATATGTTCCCAGGGTCCATTCTTTCATATTATGGCCATGGTTGTGGTGTCAATGTGTGCGAAAGCAGCAACTATGAGCACATGCAGGCCTGACACCATCTTTATTAAAAATACACTTTCTGTCATTTAGATTAGTCTAGTAAACAACTGCTTTCAAAGTCGATCTGCTGCATAAAAACTGCTGCTCTGTTATGTTTGTTCATGTTTTTAGTTTGTATGCTGATATTTGGATGTGTAGTAGTGCAGTATAAATATAAAAGAAGGATTGAAGTCATCATGATACCTCTGCTCAATACAGATGAAACTAAAGAAGCGTCTAGAGGGAGAGGGACAAAGTTGTTTTGTGTCAGATACACATACATATATATGCACAACCAGCCTCCGGCAGCCTCGTTGTAGTGCTGTGCTTAGGTCAGTTTGCAGGTTTATTTACAGAGTATGAGCTCACCAATGTCCAATACTGTGAACAACCTGCTGCTCAGCTTTCACAGCCATTTACGAGGACATGGTGGTGTTTCAAGGTCAAGGGTTTATTGACAAATCATGTCAATAAACTTAAAATGATCTCATGGTGCTAAGCTAAAGTTCCTGTTTTTGACAGCTACAAAATTTGCAACATAGTCCCAAAGTTAACGCACTTTGATTCAAAATGCTCAACACTGTGTCTATTGCAGATAATTGTTGATGTGTATGTCTTTTATCATACCCCGAGGAGCAATGTGATTACATTTTCTTATACAGTGGATCTAATTTTCAAGCACAGCTGTTGTTAGTATTAAAATGGAAATTGAAAAGAGAAATATGGATAGAAAGAAACAGAAGAAAAGATGAGCATGTGGGAGGAAATGAAATAGTTTCGCAAACAAGTCCGCACTGTCTTTATGTGTGTGTGAGTGCTTACTGTGACAACAGACCCACCTTTAGGGTCAAGATTAAAGCCAGGGCTCTGCCAGTCAGTTGCTCATGTTTTACAAGTACTGTAATGGCATTCCTGTCCTAAATACAGGGCTGCAAATTTGTGTGGGCGTACATTCCTAGCTTAACTATATAGGTTAAGAGGCTGAGTAATGCCAAAAATAGGATGAGAGGAGAATTCTGTGTGTGTGTGTGTGTTTTAAGCAGCACTGTGAGTCTATTGTGTCAGAGCAATGTAAAGGGCAGGAGGTGAAACGAGAACAAGGATGACATTTAAGCTGCAGTTTCCAGTCCGGCTCCACGGGAGACTTCACTGCATTGGTTGTGGATCAATTACCATAGTATACTTTCTTTCAAAAAACATTTATTCTTTTATGGGGTTCCAATATTAGAAAATGTTTTTGATAACCATGACTTCACAGTCTATCCCACCTTTTAGGTTGTGGTTACGTTCTGCAGAAATTAATGTTGATGCACTACAGGTTGTATGGTTCTGCAATACTGTGATGGTTTAATAATATCTGAGTAAACTGATTTTTAACAAACATTTTTAATGGCTGATTTGCTCCCCGCCAGGCTCTCTTTCTCTCTATTCGTCATCCCTCCCTCATACAGACTAACAGATATAAATATCATTAACCTTCTCCTAATGCTTATCATCCATCTCAGCCCTGCAGCATCCTCACATCATACTTCTCTCCAGCTTATCAACAAGATGGAGGAAGATGACGAAGAGAGAGGGGAAGAAAGGGGAAAAAAAGAGACACAGATGTAGCAAGGCATAGATGGAGAGAAATAGTGTGCATGTGTATGAGAGAGAGAGAGAGAGAGATAGAAAGAGAGAGAGAGAGAGAGAGAGAGAGAAAAAGAGAATTAAATTGGCTGTTTGTTCCCAGTCTGTGCTTCAATCAGACACAGAGAATAGCCTCTAGCCGTTAAACTTTCCAATTACCTTGAGCAGATGGAGCCTGCGGGGCTCGATTTAGAGGGTTTGAAATGGTTGTTGTTGTTTACTGTTATCTTCTATTGACTGTACACCAGGATACACACAGTGCCAGAGAGGGAGTCATACGAAAGCAGGGTTCTCCCTCTTTAATCTGTACCTCTACATATCTCTGTATCCCCCCTCTTTGCACTTTAGTCCGTCTCACTGAATCACCTATTTGATATCTGACTAAGTGATATCTGATTGATCATATCATCTGGATCAGCAGCAGTTGGTAAAGCAAGCTTGTGGCCAGTTGCTTGTCATGTTGAATCCATGTTTGATGAAACCTTGGATGAACAAGTCTCCCCTCTCTCAGTAACAACTGTGCTCTTGAGCAAGACTCTGAAACCTCTGCTGCTCCCTACGAAGAGCCCAGCGGCCAACAGTGCAGCACTGTAGTAGCTTTACGGAGCTCCCATGTATGAATGAGTGCTACTGTGTGATTATGAAGCCTGGAAAAGAGTGAGCACGCTCAGTTGACTTTCATGGATATAAGACTGTTAAAAAAGTGTTTTAGTTTTAGAGGCTTGCAGCATGATCCAAGCACACCCTGAGGAGGTTTAAGGTTTATGTTAAAACACATAAACGCTCTGTAAAGGCCTGGGGGAACCACCTGACAAATTGGTTTGAAGTCCTGGGCAAACACAGAGGTTTGTTTACTTAATCTGGTATTTTAGGCACAGTGATTTTTTTGTTTTAAATAACTCTCACATTAATAGTCTTTTGAATTGAATATTAGAATATTAGTCTTAATATAAAAGCTGATTTACCATGTATTCTTATTTCTCTAGTATCTCAGTATACATTTTTAGCAACAACAGATGAGGCGAAAATTCCTCTTCACAAAATTGCATTCAGTTCTAATTAACAAATGTTCTTAAACATGATGAACATTACACCTGCAAAAAATCAGCACGTTTATCACTGTAAACATGTTAGCGTGCCAGTATTAACATTAAGCTTGAAGCATCACTATAAGTACAGCCCAACAAAGCCCACTTGCATGGCTGTAGACGATTGTTTTGTCATCAATTATGTTAGGCTTTTTAATTTTTTATTTATTTTGCCTATTCCTCATGTACATGGGTGTTTTCAGAACAAGACTTTCATTCTCAATAAAAAATAAACAAACAAACAAACAAAAATCCAATCCATGCCAAACCAGCAGGCAGGAATATAACCATAAAGCCAGGTAAAGAAGAAGATAATGTTGGTCAATACCTGGAGGTACCTGGTTACCTGGAGCAGCATCCTCTTTAGTGCAGCCTTTGTTCCTCAATATAATGAGAGAGTAACAGCACATTTATGTCTAAAAATGTAAAAAGTCCTGTTGGCAGGGTTTGAGCCAACAGTTTTTTTGTCTGCCATTGCACAAAATGTTACCTAATTTGTGAAACCTCACAAGTAATAACGGCGCACATTCTGATGTTTCAATCCAAAATTTCTGTTTTCCCTGTCTACATGTTGAGAATTAAAATGGACTTTCTGATCATCTTCATTATGGAAGGAGTTTTACAAAAGATCCATTTTCAGTATCTAAAATGCAGTTTGCAGGTGGACAAAAGGCCAACACGGAAAAAAATCTGTGTTCTTAAAATAATTGTGTACGTGTGGACAAGGTCTTACATAGGTTTTGCTGAGGAAGTAGACAAGAGGTACTGAGCGAAAGAAAGGGGTGTGACATGTAATTTTTGGTTATATCGTACTTATCCTAATTAGGACACCCTGAATACACTCATTTCTTTCAACTGCAGATTGATAACAACATTTAAGTCATTGCCTAGTGGCTCCAATGAGTAGTCAAGTTGGCAGATGTAGAGTCCAGCACACAACCTGGCATGTGTTTGAACTACTTTCTCATTATACAACAAGTAGCTCTGACGAACAATCTGACTGGTCAACAAGACATTTAGAATGTGCTCACACCAGCATGACAGCCTGACTTCCTCATCACTAAAAATATTACTCCGCCGTTTCTCAACTCAGTGATGCTAACGGACCTCAGCACAAGTGCCTCGGCCCTGACCACATCACTGTCACATCACAAATGGCACTAAAGCACACCCTTGAGTTTAATATTGCTTAATTAAATTCTGTATTAGTTCATGGTTGACATACTTTGGCCGAATTTTGAACCAAGGCAAACCCTGACAGAGTTTTGAGTTTGTGCTTTGATGTGTGTAAGGGTACACATGATGTTTCTGTGTGTTACTGTTCACCTGTTTCAGTTTGTGTGCACACATGTATCAGGCAGATCTTTACCTCCGGTTCCTCTTCAGTGAACCTCACTAACCTTGAGATGGAAGGATACCAGAGGGAAGAAAGGATGGGTGGGAAAAAAGAGGAGGAAAAGAGGGGAGCAGGGGAGGAGTGAGGGAGTGTGTGTTCAGGTGTGAGATACGGCAAGATGGATTACCCAACCCAACAGTCCATTTATCACTGTCAGAGAGAGAGAGAGAGAAAGAGAGAGGGGGGGAAGAAAAAGAGGGAGGGTGAGGGATGTATGGCAGAGAGAGGACAGGGTGGAGGGCTTGGGGAAAGATAGAACAAGAATAGGTGGAGGACGAAAGGTTGACAAACTCTTGTGAGAAAGGAATCCACTGAATCTAACTTATGACAGGTCATGCTCTAGAGAGGATGGACACGGATCTAAGAGGAGACATGGAAGTTCAGGAAGTCGTTTTTCTGCATTCTTTAATTTCAGCAATGTTGTCCCTGTGTATCAAATTAGGTAGTGAAGCTTGTAAATTTGCTCTGTAGTTTGGTGTGTTGGCCATTACTAACACTGGCCGAGGTAATAATCCTCGTGGATCATGTGTAGCATCATGCCAAGGTTCAAGGGTGCCATCTTGCCCCTCAGATCAGAGTTACAAGGTAAAGTGGTTGACATCTTCCCCTATGAAATGGGACAACCCTTCCAAGACTTCATTACATCATCGATTCATTGATGCTGGCATTTATGTAAATTGTAAATTTGCTGTCTGCTGTGATGGTTTCTCGCATGGGCTATAGGCAGCATTTTGCAGTTGTCAGGATCTATTTAAAATTAAAAGAAGTCACCAAATAAAAAAGGAACACTGCTTTATTATCTGGCCACAAGCAGAACTCTGTAGGCTAACATTAGCAACCCATGCTCCCACCTGCCAGTCTGCACTGCTATGACAGGAGAGGTAACAACTGCAGCAACTTCACTGCTGGACTTTGTTAGCCTGAATTTCTGGTGTTACATTACATAAGAAGGGGGACTGTCATGCACATTTTATCAATAACAATATAATATTAGCTAGCCAGCTAGCTAGCTACCAAGGCATTGGCCCTCTGGCAATTGTTTTCTTATGCTTGTTATAAAGAAAAGGACCATAATACAATAAAACAATGTAAAATTAAGCTAATATGATGGTTGTCAATTTTTTTTAAAAAAAATCTCTAACTAAGAAAATACATATTGAGTTTGGGCTAAGTGGTAGGGACAAAACGTTTATTGGGATTGGGCCTTACATGTGGTGGTGTAAATCCCTCTAAGATCTCTCACTGGTAGTAACCAGGACCAGGCCTTTTTTCTTAGGCCATAATTTAAATGGACAACACAACTACAGTGAGTCTATTAGAGCCTATTTAGACTCATAAAAGAAGACTTGAAGACTTGAAAATACAGGTAATTGTTTCTATTTTGATTATTTGTTAAATCAGTTGTTATATTTAGACCTCTCTGTTAGCAGTTTTAAGAAACAACATAGAGAAAATAGTTAGAAATTAGCTGTATTTTTACAGTGAGCATAATGTTACAGGATTGCCCCGCAGAGCCACCTGCACCTCCTACAAACATCCCATGTGAAAACAGACATTTATACGGACTACTTTCCTACTTAAATTAACTAGCAATGAAGCCAAGTTCTTCATCTATATTCAGGCGCCAGGCAACTAGCTAATTGGCAGCTAACTAAGACGTTAAAGTGGTTTGTTTTCATGGATAGCTTTGGTAGCTAAAGCCTAATTTACAGTGCAGCACTGATGCAGATGGTGGGCTCATTTAAAAACAGCCAACAGAGTTTATATGCAATTCATTTACAGCCAGGCACCACCGTGGACAGCCAGATAATTTAAAAACAGGCACCGGCAAGCAACTTCCACATAAAAAACAGGCAGTAATTTAAACAACTATTTCATTTACAGCTGGGCACTGATGTAGATGGCCAGCTAATAAAAACCAGGCTCTCTTCCAGCCAGCTAGCTCGTTTACACTGTGGCAGGGGGCTGCTCTGTAGACTTAACATCATACAAGCTGGAACAAGATTCATAGCTCAGCCTGTTAATGGGAGGGCAGCATTTGCCACACAGCCAGTATACACACAGACTGCTCGGCAGACTCACACTCTTAAATATGCATGAAGTATAAATAAAAAATGCAAAATCACAATCACTTGTTATGTTTGCATGCCAGAGAGAGACCTAGATGATCTGAACTGTCCATAACATCTGTTTTCAGTATTTGTACCCTTTGATTGGGTTGAACATCCCACTACACACATACGCAATGATCAAGCAATGCTATTTTTGTATATGGGCATATGTGTGTGCAGTAAGGGCAACACAACTTCATGGAGCAGAATGGCTGATGAGCACTTAACCCAAGAAAACCCATGGCAACGTTCAGACAGCCAATTAATTATGGTTGTCAATACCAAACTGTGGCTGCATGAACGTAGCCTCTGGCAGGCTGCAGACCAAAGCACGTCACCAGCCTGGTCTGAGGAAGCGCTTCAAAGGCTTTTTGTAAAGACCTTCACACTGACCCTGCTTCATGAGAGTCACTTGCCTACAGTCATTCAAAGAAGTGACATTTCAAAGAATATCTATGAAGACCAACACATCAAAGTATGCGAAGCCACTGTCTTGTCCGAGTGAGCCAACCTCACTGCCCTGCACTCACTGCGACTGAGAGTAAGGACTGCCCTCGGCAAGTCGCCACCTTAGAATTTTAAGGTTTCATCAGTATTATGGGTGGTTTTGAGATACTGAGCTTTAAAAATTTTCTATTCCAAACATCAATAATGATATGAACCTTTTTGCATTACATAAAAAATCAAAAAAATGCATATAACTTAAAAAAAAACCTTACATAATGTTAATACGTTTTCACAGAAAAAGAATATATGAATAATTCAATTTTGGCAAAGATGTCAGACAGAATCTTATAATTCCAAGGAGAAAGTGATGAAGACATTCCTCACAGATAAACAGCTTCTACTCAATTAGACCAGTGGACATGCACACAGTTGCATCTCATTTGAACATTGAGCTATATGGTAGATAAAGGGGCCCCACTTAGGAGGTTTTTGGGCAGTGGCGGTGGACTTTATCGTGCCTTTATGGTAGGTTTAGGGGGGTTTATAGCTGTCATTGCAAAACGTGCTAACATCAGTGGTATACCCAGTTCTGAAGCTTTGAGTTCAGCATTTCAGCAATTGTCTCCTTGATTTTTTGGGGCGAGAAACGACCATACTTGGGTGAGCGGCTGTGGAAGAGCGCGGGGTGGATCTGACAGGGAAACACTATCAGGACACCGACAGCAGTTAGCCTGTCACTCGAAGTGGCCTTAAAATACGCCTAAATTTAAGCCTCAATAAAATGTCAACAGTTGAGTTTTAAAAATTTCATCCCCGTACAGTTGTCATGAACAGGGATATTATAGAGAGCAAAACTGTTTTTTGTACCAGGCAGTAAACATACTTATTTCTACTGTAAAGTTGGGTATTTTAACACAGGGGTCTGTGATGATTCAGGAACTGCAGTTTTTGGCACTTCTGTGTTGGCTTCATTTTTTAGCCGTGGAGGTTGCCACTTGGGAAAAACATAGAGTAGTATGTCTCATCTTGTTTTCTTGAAGCTGAAAACTGACTTATCTCTTTGATGTTATAACAATGGACACCTGTATAATTGCCAATTGCACAAGGCCTCACCAACACACATAACATTTTACAGTGCACACACGCTGCACCCAAATCCAAATATGTACACACACACTTTAAATCTAGCGAGACAGCATGCAGCAGCCAATTTACATCCCCTATAGCTAGTTAGTTGTGTTTGCTAATTAATTTCTGCATTGCTATGGCAACACAAACATCCTAATGCGTTTTTCTTTGTTATTAATATAGCGTGTCAACATCACAAGGGAGTGTGTGTACGTGTGTGATGACAAAAGTGTGTGTTTGCGCCTCTAAATGTATGCATAAGCAAATTTGTGCATAATAGGCTACCATTGTGTCCTAACCAATCTAACTCCTACACCCATGATTGGATAATATGAAGGAATGACCAATTAAAAAGGTGATTAAATGAGACATACTTCAGTGAGAGAGGGAAGGAGGGAAGAGGTACTAAATGAGCAAGAGACAGAGAGAGAATGTGAGAGAGGGGAGACCTGTTGGGTGTTTTTCACTACTACCTACTGGGAAAACAGAAACAAAGAGAAAATTCTGGGGAGGCAGAGATTGGTTTTCTTAATGTCTAGACTCTCACTAAGATTCTAATAAAGAGCATTTTCTCCTCTGAGTTATTTCCACTGTGTGCTACAGAAACATAAATCTGCCCTTAGCTAGCTTTTACAGCCATGTAAACACCAAGTTAATACAGTGTTTACTTATTATGCTTACAAACAAATAGCATATTCATCCTTAGATGTGGGTTTGCTGCGCGTGTGCATGATCGATTTTCAGAGCGCAGTCAACTTTGTTATTTCAGCAGGGATTATTTTCAATATCAATAATCTGTCCATTATTATCAGAATTTACACAATTAATCATTTTGTCATTAAAATATCAAAAAAAATTTAAACATGCTCTGTATAATTCCCAGAGCCCGAGGTGATGTCTTCAAATGGTGTGTTTTATCCAACCAACAGTCCAAAAACCCAAAGCTATTCAATTTAGTCTCATGTATGACAATGAACGCATCAAATTCTCACATTTAACAAACATGAAATCAAGAAATCTGAAATCAAGATTTCTGGGTCAGTTTGATCCCAGATTAATTAGCCCTTCCTAAATCCTGCTCCTTTTTGCTCTGTGCTCTAATAACAGATGAGCAAGCTTTGAACTTGACAGAACCTCGGTCCACTTTCAAATGTACAATTTAAAAATGTTAAAAAGAAAAACAAATTTTCAAGATGGTTAAAATATGAGGCTGCAAGACCGTCATAGTCCTCACGGACACATTATGTTGTATATTATCACATCCTAAATTAGCTACTGTAGAAAAACGCTAACCAACTACCTCGCTAACTATAGCTACGTCAGAAGGAGTTATCCTAATGTCAGATCAACAACTCCAGTCAGGTCTGCTTCCTCCAAATTTCTGCGATAATAAAGAGTTTTAGAAAAGGAAATATATCTTAATTGCTCAAATATTTTTCAGATTAGATGAATTATCATTTGCCAGAAAGGATCAAGTCTAATAGGGATAAGGTGTCATTATTTAGATTATCTTTGTAAATCAGAATTTGCAGTGTTGGCTTGTTCATAGAAGTTAACATTAAGAATTTATCCTTACGTGACAAAAACCACTGTTATAATTTACATGTAACAATACAGAATTATTTTTCTTTTATAAATAAACATATATATAATAAACACTGTGGCAGCCAGCTAAATGCAACCTACATGATGGATAGCTTACAAAAGCTACAGTAGTGCAGTGAATGATGTGTCCCCTGCAGATGACAGTTTGGCTGAGAATCACAGTAACTCAGATGTGGAAAAAGACTGTCAGCTAAAGCTTTATTACCTTAATAATGCCTTTCTTCACTTATAAATAAAGTGCTGCTTCACTGTTGTTGTCGGTCCTACACCAAATATTAAAGTTTAAAGACTCAAAAATGTTTAGGGCAGGCTGTCAGGCTGACATTTGGTCCTGTGTGCTACATACTTGAATTTAGAAGCCGAACATATTAGGTGAGTGACAAGCACCTAATATGTCCTGAGAGTGAGACAGAACCACCACAAGAGAGAGACACTGACAGACAGAGTGTGTTTTGGGAGAGATAGTGAGAGAGAGACCTGTGCTTGACCTCTGTCAGTGTAACATTTGTCCTGTATGTGTGCACATCTATGCGCTTCATGTGTGTGTGATTCATTTATAACCTCTGTGTTATTGACCTTGCTCCTGCACAGACATCAGACTCAATCATTCACACACACAAACACACTCACACTGACACACTCATTCTCCATCACAAGACCAATGTGCGTGATCATGAGCCACCAACGTACTTGAAATTTATTGTGTTTCGTCTGGTTCGCAGTTTTCACTCTTTGTCGTTTTCTTATTATTCTGTCACACTCCTGCCCTCGACTGTGTGTGTGTGTGTGTGTGTGTGTGTGTGTGTGTGTGTGTGTCCCCTATAAGAACAGGTGCAGGAGACCGTCTGCATCTCTTCAGCATGAATTCACTGATCCTAGACCTGCCGAGAAATGCCTCTGTGTGTGTGAGTGTGTACTACAGAGTGTATACAGGAGCAAGTGGTGGTGAAATGAATGAGGGGAGAGATGAGAGGAGGTAAATACATATGGGGGGAGGGGGAAAGGTTTACCTTCCTTGGTCACTCATCTGTAACTGATTACACACACACACACACACCCACACACGCCAATAAACCAGTGTCAATTTGGCCATAACTGACTATGAGAACGTCTCTCCTCTCTCCTTCTTTGCATTGGAAAATTAAACCTTTTTTGTCACATTCTTTCCTTTCTCTCCTTGATCTGCTATCTTCTTCTTTTTCGTCATTAGTGTCATGCCACGAACTGCTGCTAAATATAGGACAACAGGGAATGACAAAGGTTTTAAAGTAGGGATGCTATCAAACAGTTAAATGTCAAAAAGTTTAACCATTCTGTCCTAGACAGTATGGTTAAGTGTTGTTTAGTGTGTTTGTCTATTTATGTGTGTGTATTAGGCTTGTGTGTAATACAGTATTACCATACACCAAATCCTGACTGTGTTTTCAAATAGTACAAAATGCATACGTTCATCTTTCTATTAAACATATATGGAGATGCTGTATCGCGCTGATGCAATGCACAACACGCACCACCAGAGATCACTCTCTACAGGTGGTGACTGAGCTAAATCAGATAACAACTACAAGTGGTGGGGATAAGATGGGGAAAATAACAGTAGAGCCACCGTATTTTCAGATTTAACTGGGTGAATTAAGGGTTTGTTTTCAACACCACAAAAGATTGTGATTGATGGAACAGCAAAAAGACTACCTTAGACAGTCTGAGCTGACAGGTGAGTTTTATGTTGTGCCTGTGTGTGTTAAGTGTGTTAAGAAGGGTGTTAAGCTATTCTTAGTACAGTTAAAAAGCAAAAAAATGTATTTGGTAACAAAAATAGGTGTAAAAGTATAACTAGTCTTCACATTTGGTAAGCTTATTACACTAAAAAATCTAGGATATATATCTATAAAAAATCTATATATATATATATATATATATATATATATATATATATATATATATATAAATATAAAACCATTTGAAAAAAAATCAACGTATGGTGGTGACGTTCCTTAAAAGACTCCTCTCCTGAGAAGTCATGGGCCTCCTTACAAGACAATGTCCTTCTTTACTCCTTTACTTTACTGTCAGTGCAAAGGTCACATTATCACAGCCTTCCCAAATACAGGGGTTCCACATGAATTATTGGCTCATGATTACATGGGATAAGTACAATTTTTTGTGCATTATCTTTCATAGGAAAACATACGAACAATGCATGAGAACTGCCTGGGAAAAAAAATGTTGCCCATGCCTAGTGTGTCTGTTAGAAACTGTGCACTGTTGTGTTTTTGACAGCCCATTTTTCCTGAACCCTTTACCTTCAGTGTGCTCACACATATGCACTCTCACACACAAAAACAACAGTAATGGACAAACGGGCCTGAGCTGTCTTTTCTTATCAAATCTCAGTAATGGCATCCGTCTGTGTCCGGTCTGCACCACACACACAGAGTGATTGTCAGCACACTAAGAGTCACTAAGGTCACTGTGCGGTTTGCTTGGAAGTGCTCTCTCCTTTCTGTCCCTCACTGCATCCTTGCAAGGCTGAGTTTGTCTGCCCTTGTAGGAGGAAATGAATCACACATACATGCACAGGCTATCTGTGGCGCTGAGACTGATTGAGTCACTCACAGAATACTGATGATCTCAGAGGTGAAGAGATGCCTGGAAGAGACAGATGAAGGAAGGAAAGAGCAGGAAATATAAAGGTTCACAATGAGGCATTCTTATCAAACCACAATCTTGTTAAACGGTGTATTTATACTAATCATTCTATTGTAAATCTGGTGCTGTTAAATGTAAGACTTGGAAAATAAAATAGCTCCCAATTAGACTTCCACATTTGACTCCTTAAGATTGCTTTTCCTGGACTGAACTCTAGCTTGTCTGGCAACATAATACCACGCTAATGAGAGAGAGAGTGTGTGTGTGTGTGTGTGTGTGTGTGTGTGTGTGTGTGTGTGTGTGTGTGTGTGTGTGTGTGTTTGAACCAGGGGAATGTAAACAAACTCAAAGTTATACTGTTCTACTGAATGATGAGCTGGAAATAACAAAAAGAAAGTACTACTGGGAAGAGAAATACAAAATTGAAGTCAAAGGGAGGGCAGTGTGTAGGTGTGTGAGTGCATGTGTGTGAGTGTGTGTGTTCAGGCTCTGCATAGCTCACACTAGAGTATTAATGATGTTACATGGAAGTGTGCATGTGTGTGTGTATTCAAGCCCAGTATCACCAAAAACTCCATCTCTCTTTCCTACACCACCCTCTCTCTCTCTTCTATAAAACACAGCTCTCTGATTCCCCTTTTTTCAATCAGGCAGTTTGGCCGCTCCCCAAAACTCAGCTAATTAGGAACAACAAGGCCCTCATCTCAAGGACTGTACACCATGTCCACTTTAATGCTCCTGGGTCGCCTGTCTGCTGTGCATGTGTGTTCGAGTGTGTGTGACAGGGAGATACAGAGGGGTCGAAAGAAGCCAAGAGAGATTAAAAGCTCCTTTTTGAAATTTTTAGCAAAGGTCTGACTTTTCCAGTTCTTTCCAGATAGGAGAATCACTTTTTGACCTTGATTTGAGGATTTTTTTTTCTTTAGTGGTTTATTTTATCTATCTGAAACATGTTTTATAATAATCAACATAAAAAGTTATTTAAATGAGACTGTGCTCATTTCATTGATTGCAAACTGCACACAGTGGTTGGAGCAAGACAATGAAATGTTATTTAAGAGGAAATATAATAAGAAAAATGACACACTAAAATGTTGAAAGTTGGGACTTATATTCTGTATATATTCTTCTCTCTACTCAGCAGATGTGGACTGTGGCTAGAAGCCTTTCATTGGTTGGCTATTTAGAGCCAGATTCTCTTGCTTCCACTATCTGAGTGTACGCGCTTTCAAAATCTACAGGAAATGACAACAACAACACCAGCCTCTGAGCTAACAAACTACACTCTAGTAATGACAAGTTTTGATGGAGATTTGGATTGTTCAATAAGGCATAATACAACTCTTTCGGTACATTATCGTTAAGATCTACATCGAATAAAACAACTTGTAAACACATCTCCTAAAAGCCTAGACATCGTCTCTCAGGACTCTCATGCCTGATGTTGCTCTGTTTTCTGACATGGCCAGTTGGAGTTTATTTGTCACATCTTTCAAAATGTCCCTCCAGTCAAATGCAGCCCGTTCTCGTTCAGAACTCATAAATTAATGTCGCTTTGTCAGTGCTTTTAAAGTAAGTGCTTAACACCAAAAGCACCTTTCGGTGTGCACGAAACACTGCTGGCTGGTGTCAGCTGATAACGCCACCAGACAGAACCGGTCACAGTGTTATCGTACACCTGTGGACGGCATCCTGTGCATCCACATGAAATGTGGCAGGGTGGTGTCAAGTGGAAACACTGCTGGTAACAACGGATCCCACAAACCCGGACTTAATAGCTCCTGGAAGTAGCATTAATTGCTAGCGGTGCAGTGGAGTTGCAGCAGAGAAACCATTTGTGACGGGCTTAAACAGGGTAAGATGTCTAAAGAATCATTGTTTTTATAATCAGCATATTTTAGCTAAATTAACATGTGCATTAAAGCAAGATATTGGATTATCTGCCGCTATATTAGTAGATTTACGAAGCAATAACAGATATGCTATCAGAGTAACCTAATGTTAGTACACTGTACTGTATGTACTGCACACATATCGTTAGCCGCTAACAGCCAGTTAATTTAAAAGGTCTTGCTTTTGAGTAGATTCATCTAAGACTGGGGAGTTAAAGGGGAGAAAAGGCTTGTGTGATTTATTTTACAGCTCAGTGTGAGTTACATGTCAGCTTTGCTAAGGATAACATGGTGCTGTCTTGTGATATATTAGTATTGATATGGATTAAGAATTCACATTTGAGACTAATAAACAAAGAACATTAAACAAAGAACAAAAAAACATTAAATTATAAAAAATTAATAATAATAATATAAAAAATTATAAAAAAGAAACGTTATTTAAGGGTGAATGTTTTTAGCTTTGTGATTCTGTTGACTCCATTTGTCTATATTATGTTTCAGCTCAGCTGATTTTCCACTGATGGCAAAGGGAGGGAAGCTGAAAGACCTGAATGAGATCGCAGGGTAAGTCATTTGGAAAAATTTAAGATACTAGGTTTAATGGGGAATTATTCTAAACACTGACATTGTTACACTACTTTATTATATTATTTTTTATTATGGTGAAGGCTCTAGTTTAATGCAGTTCATTAACATGCATTCAAATGCAGTGGTATACACTTACACTGCATTAAAATCACTCTCTTATATAAACAGTAGTGTGACAACATAAAACAATGTAGCTAGACCTCTTTAAACAAAGGAAAAAGCTTGGACACAGGGACCGGCAGGCTGACGAAGGATCAAAGTCTGATAAATTATTAAAAAAGGATCAATATTTGTTGGCCTATCATATGAAACACTATGGACAAATGCTGAGGTTAGCACAGCAAAAGCTAATTTCCAAGTGAGTAATTCACTATGAGAAGCGCAAACTTTACACAACTAACAAAGTTTCATAACTGAAGCTGGGGAACAAACACACCTCATCTCCCAAAGGAGTTTCCCACCCAGGCCTATAAAGGTATGTCTGACCCTCTCTCCTGTCCTTTTCTCCCTCCCTCTTTCAGCAAAAGAGCTACACAGGATTAAATGGAGCCTGGAGACTCCCTGCACTAAGACAGCACCCTCATCCTGAGTGTCAGCTTCCTGTCCTCTGCAAGCCTTTCCCTGTTCCTTATTTTTTTTAACCATATACAAGGCTTCCTAATGGTGTGCTCTTTCTTTGGGTAAAATGTTCTAATGCAGTTTTTGAAAATGACAACCTCATGTATTTTTTGTAGTTGTAATCTGTGGTGAGTGTAAGACTACTTCTGCTGGCATTACTCAACAACCTTTTCCTCATCTGCATGTCAGCGTGCCTCTTCACACCTGGATCATCCCCATGCAGCACAGCAAAGCATGGTGGAGACTATCTGAGAGGACACCACAAAAGAAAGGGCACATACCAACTGCTTGATGTACTATTTATGTTTCTGAGTTTATTAGATATTAATTAAATTAATTAATTGCAGTAAGTAAGTCAGTAGAAAGTCAAAGATAAATAAAATACATATTTATATATATAAAAAATCTGTAAAGCCACTTCTGAAGCAAAATATACTTCCCATAATGCCCTCGTTTCCTCTCCGTGTTCCAGCTGTGTTCTACATATTTACTGTAACATGGCTAAACACACTACTTCCCCCTAAATCCTTACACACACACCTGTTGGACTTTGAAGTTTGTGTGTGCATTGGTTGAAACATGTTGCAGTGCTCCTCTTTCATTTTATTATTTGATGGTGCATTATCTCTCCCCTTCTCGTGGATAAGTGGCCAAATGTAGTTGACATGACATTACTGTATATATTTTCAATGCAGGTACAATAAAGTTCCTAAGTAGAGCAATTTTCAGCTGTCCACAATAAGTACTTTTGGTGCCAGTCTCAGAAATGAAGATAAACTCACTCCTTCTAGGAGGAACATTTCAGTCGCACAGGGAGAACTGCTAAAGGCCTGTTTCACACAGCACGCACCAGCAGTGCTTGAGCAGCGACGAACCTGATGGTTTTTTTTCGGTGCCCATGAGTAAGAGCATTCACACTGCCTGCTTGAGCAGCTTATTAGATGCGTCTCAGCTGTGTGTCAGCCGCGACACATCTAGAGAAACGGTGGCTTGCCAATTTTTTATGCATGCAGTGCACCTTTGTCAGCAGAAATAGACAGTGAAAATGGTGTTTTGATGATTATATTGACTCTATACCACCTTTAACTGCAGTTTAAAAGTCTGTCTCTGTCACAGAGATGAGGAAATACAAAGATGTCTGTTTTACTCCAACTTCTCTGCTTCTGTTTCAAAATAAAAGCCCTCTGACAAAATCTCTGTGGACAGAATCCCATTAGTTGCTGACACAAGGCAATTTATTTTGAAATGTGCAGGACCATGTTGTCGGCAATGCAGGACTTCCTACTTCAAGAATGAGTGGAATTTATGCTTATAAATGTGGAAATACAGAATTCACAGTTGCAGGCAGTGATGCAGCAGCGAAGTTGCAACAATGCTGCATGTGTGAATACTACAAGCATGAAACACGCTGCAGCTTGGCAAGGCTGCTGCCAACACTGCTTACACTTGCTGTATATAACAGGCCTTAGAGTGCTGGAAACATTATAACTGCTGCTATCATTATTGCTCCCTCCTTGAGCCGGATTCAACAAATACAGTCAAAGTCTTGTATGAAAAGATACCATTTTTGGACCCGACTGAAAATGTATCATAACCTCACAGCTGAGCACAATTACTGAACAAAACTGAATAAATGCATTTGTAAATAAATAGTTACATACATTTTAAATTTGCTTCTACCTCCACTCTCTTTCCTCCAGCCAGCCTTCTCTCACTCACACTGCAAACATATTTTTGTGTGTGTGTGAGAGAGAGAAAGAGGGAGGTGCACACACTAGTGGCTTATTTTATGTAGCCTGAAGCTTGTGTGTCTCATGTCAGTCAGGACTGTGTGAGTGCTTACCTGCATGTGTGTACAGTATGTATATGTTTAAAAACCACATTTTATTCCTTATACTACTTAGTTTGCCTGAGTAGAAAGGTAGCCTTTATCCATAAACACACACACATACACACACCAATCAGATGGTCGCCAAGGTTGAAGCTCCTGCCCTGTAAGTGTGTGTGTGTGTATCTTGTGGTCTTGTGGTTTGTTGACATAGCCGAGGAGGCAGTGCTCACATTGAGTGGTCGCATTTTACTATTAGATGAAATGTTGCTTTGTGTGGACACACCCTTGCACACACACGCACGCATGACGCATGCACGCACAAGCGCGAAAACACACACACGCGCGCACGCAGGCACACACACACACACACACAGACGGTATATTGATTGAGGAAAAGGAACAGGCTTGTTATTGACGGAGTATTATTTGCGTGTAGCAGACAGTACGTTACATTCATTCTCTTTTCCTTGCTAGCAGACGCTCATTAGATTTTAAACATATGGCCCACCAAAGAAGCTGACCACACACACACACACACACACACACACACACACCCACACCCACACCCACACTCACACACACACACACACAAAAATCCAGATAATCTACAGTCAGGGCAACGTTATAGACTTTGGGGTGAAAAAATCTGTTTAGATGCAGTCCTGTCTCCTCGAAATTACATTTATACAAAACTAATTTGAAAGCCCAAATATGTATTGAGGGAAATGTAATGCAGAGTGTTATCGTTACGTTTTACCTACCTCTAAGACTAACCGCCATTCCTAATCTTTTAATCCTTCTGCGATTCGTCTTTTAAAATTCTCTTTAAATTTAATTTTTTATTGTTTAAAATAGTAATTGTTTATTTTATTGGGAATCAAACTAAATTTAATTCAATTTATATATTTCTGTATTCCACTGAACTCCTTGGCATATTTTTTTTGTATAATTTATATATTAATAATCTATTTATGTGTCCACACATTACTGTATGTGTAAAAAGAAAATTTGTAAAACAAATTGCCCCTGGGGGGGTTTAATAAAGTTGTTTGAATCTAAATTGAGCAATGTTTTTTTTCTATTACCATAATGAGAAAATGTCTCAAAAATGTTGATAGTTAACATATCAGCAAAATGTTCACTGACAATGTATATCTGTTGTTTCCTGCTAAAATAGGCAAAACATTATTCACTCGTGGTAACTACGCCATTATTTTTCATACCTTTTTTAAATTAAAACTTAACTGATGTCGCAGTTGTTCCCTAAACTTAAAATGCCTTTGTTGCTGAAACTTAAGGGCCAATTCATAATTTCTGCTTTTCTACCCATGTTCACGAGGGTCTGCAAAAACCCTATGTGGACAACCACGTACAGCCCATTTTTGTGACTGCACTGACTGCACGCATGGCAAGTATGTAGCCTGGGCATGCTGCAATCTCTCATTTCACAGTCCAGTCGATTCCAAAACACTGCAGTCAAGCCAGCTGTAGCCACTGTACTGCGGTGAAGGTAGTACATTCACCTCAAACTCAATGTCTGTCTTGTTTCAGTTCCACCTGATGTTGGCAGTAGGACAGTAAACTCAACTCTTGGCCCTCCCGTTTACTGTTCACGTGAACGTTGCTGTCCAGTGACGTACATTGAGAAAAGTATGTGTGAGCCTTAAGTCATAAGTCTGGACATGAACACAGGATTCTGATGTCACAGTCTCGCAGTTTGTTCACCATTGTCAACCCCTTATTTGAAAAGCCATGAATGTTGCGTTTCATTATCTGAAAGAAATGTATTTGAACATAATTAAGCCAGTGATTATGTTGCCTGAATTATGCCTGCAACAACGTAATTAACAAAGTAGTTTAGTAAAAATAAAACCAAGTAAATTCACAAAATGTTGGCAAGAAAGCTGCCTGTTCATGTAACTGATGTGCTACCAGTCAGTCACTCATTATTTACTCTTGTCTCTGTTTTTCTGTTCCCTGTCAATCATCTGTCTTTCTATCTTAATGTCCGATTGTCTAAATCTGCTGAGAGATAACCTGCGGCCATCACATGTCTATTGATTTAATGCACATACACACACTTCATCTCCATAACCCATGTATTGATTAAGCTTCACTAAACAAAAAGTGCCTACCCATCACTTTGATTAATCCTGTACATGCCCAGCCTTTTCCCTGGCACAATACACTGACATATTCAAATGAAAGCCCCAGCATGTTCAACAACTGTATTTGCTGTTTTCACTAGTAGCGATTAGATTGTTTGTGTGTTCCTATTAGATGTTAATGGTTAAACTATTCTGTTTTGTTTCTGTTGTTAAATCAATCAGATGGAAAATGCAGCTGCAAATGTGGATCATTTTCTTGGATGACAGTTATTGAGAAGATGGTGGATGTGATGGCTCTGTTTGTGAGATGCAGGAGCACCTGGTAATAGCAGTCTTTCAAAAGAAAGCAGTTTTGGAGACAGAGAAGATTTTATGTCATCTCTTAGGAGGAATGTGCACAGCAGAATCACGTAAAATGATAGAAAAGTAACCCTTTTTCTTGTGGAGACTACACATGTTCAGATAAGGTCTTTACCATTTACCCAAACTTAAAGTAGCATTATTTTTATATATAACCATATGCTCTATGCTGAAACCACTGTTGTAACACTCAAGACCAGTCTCAAGACCAGTTTCAAGACCACTTTTTTCATTTTAATTGGGACTTGCCGCAGTTTCAGACAAATTAGGACTCGGGATTTTATTTCAGAGACGGTCAAAACCACAACCACTAAGTTGCCTGTGCCAAAAGGAGTGTTGAATAAAATGAAAAAATAATAAAATAAAAGTTGATTAAAATCTTCTTATTGTTTGTATTTGTTTGGTCATAGATACCGGATATCAAGACATCTCTCATGGTACACTTATATATACACAAATCTATACAGTATGGCAATAAAAGAGGTGAATTTCCATTTGTTTTCTGGGTATTTTTATGGGAATGTAGATCTTTCATATCAATTGCGTCAAGCAAGCACAAGTGTGTCATGCAGTGTGGGACTCGCACTGGTCTAGTCTTCGTCTTGACTCAGTCTCAATTCCTCAAAGTATTGGTCATGAACTGATCACGGTTAACTTGACTACAACACTGGCTGAAACTATCACTTGTTCAGAAAAGGGAAAAGCCTACACAGACACCTGGCCTTAGTGTTACAGAAGAGGAGGACTGGTTGAAAGCATGATGATAATTACAGTTATGAAGTGAGTTGGCACCACCTTCAACAGATGTTTTTTTTTTTTTTTTTTTTAAGTACAGAGACACACACTTGCTGATAACATGCTAACGCTACATCAACACTGACAATTAGCTCACAACGTCACACTTGGTCCTTTTAACCCCAACATCAGTCTGAAGAGCCTTAAGTAAAGCCAGACTTTTACAAGGAATAACAATTCCTATTTTATGACCTTTTGTCAGATATGCTTTGCAGGAGAAATATTTTAAGAGGGTCAAATGAGCTTTAGACACAGATGTGTTTCGGGTGTGTGCATGTGTTTTGCTTGTTAACTTTGATATTTAGACCAGAGAGTCGTGGCAGGAGATTTAGAGCAGCTTTGCTCTGTGTGACTGGCTCCAATTAGTCTGGAAAAACACACGTGCACACACACGTAACAAATACCTGTACATGCATTTGTGCACACGGGCACAGATAACTGCGCAAACAAATTGGACAAATACCCGGATTTCTGCACACAAGAAAGTACGCTTGGATTGCTCACACGGATGCATACACACAACTTCACCAGCCCAAAACACCAGTGAACTAACACAATGAGAGAAATCAAGGACAGAACAATGCATTAAGTGTTTCAGGTGGTTAAGTTTTTATGTTTAGATATTTTTGGTCCGTCAAGCCTTTATCTCAAAAACTTTCCAGCTTCTTGAATGTTGATATGTACTATATTGAATGTTCTTGGAAACCTGCTAACCTGGCTGAAGTTGTTGGAATAAAAACAGTCACATGGTCCGGGGGCGTCGGGTGGCTCAGTGAATAAAGCAGGTGCCCCATATATGAAGGCAGTGTCCTTGGCGCAACAGCCGCAGGTTCGGTTCCAGCTTTGCCCAAAGTTGTTAGTGCAATATCAGCAGCTTTTAAGAGATTTTTCCGAAATGTTTAATTTCCATAGCAGGCTTATGATTATTGCTTAAATGTCACTTGGGAACCAAAACCAATCATACCTCCAAAACTACCGGTAATACTGGTAATATCTGATGTAAACAGTGATTTAAGTGCAGAAACATTGGAAATGTTGAAGAGCACAAGTTGCTAGGGTCAGTTATAACCGCTACATCGATGTATACACAATCCGTGTAACCCTGACCTAATGCCTTGCACTCTGTTGCTGCATTTGCAAGGTTAAAATTAGCCCAAGGTGTCTGAAATCAAGGTGGTATTTTGTTGAAGTTTTTTTTTTGTTGTGTTTTTAACAAAAGTGCTAATTTGTCTTTACAAATCATCCAAGGTTTGTTTCTGAAAGTGCACCATTAGCATTTAATATCATGCTTTACCAATTCAGTGACAAAAGAATGGAAAAATGGGTTTAAAAATGAGAAGCTGAAAGCAACTGAAAATGCTCGAAATGTCAGGGTTTATTTGAGTGCTTCTGTTTAAGTAAATTTACTTTAAATATTTTGAACTCATCTCCAAGAAATGAATGAACAAGAAATCATTCACATTATCTTTACAGAGCTGTTCCTTCTTCATCAAATACTTTTTATTCCCTTTTTATGGGAAATACATTTTGTAATTTCCTAGTGCTAGAAACTGATAGCCAAGCAATTAAACTCGTGTGAAGAAAAATAAATGGCTGCTCTTTTATATTTTCATTACCTATTGCACCAAGATGCTTTACAGATGCTTCAAAGGTGCAAAGTCACATCATGCACTCAACACACACAATGTCAGGCTGCAATGTAGAACAACCCATGCAGAAAAAGAAAAGAAGGGTGAGGAAAAGAGAGAGTGAGTAGAAGGTCAGTTCTTTTTTCATTCCTGTATTAAAGGACTCTACTTGCTGCCAGCTCCAGTGACACTTTTACCTTTTAGACCCAAAGGATGTAGTGTGTGATTGTGTGTGTGCATGCGTGCGTTTTTGTGTGTGTACTTGCTTTTGCACGTCATTCTGTGTGTGTGTGTGTGTGTTTCTCAACACATCTTCCCCCGGGCTACGATGCAATGTTTCTTGGATTTTCTATAAATATTCATAGTCATGATTTGTTCAACACGCCTATCATTCCTCTCCTCTCCTCTCCTCTCCGTTTTCCGTAGTTACATTCTCCAAAACATGCGGTTCTTGCATTATACTGCTCTCACTCATTCCTCCAGACATCCATCTAAATCTCGGCTCTCTGTTTCTCTCTCCTTCCAGGATCCCTCTTTCTCTCTCCTCCTCCATGATAAGCTTCAGGTGCCCAACAGCTCTCGGCGGGCGTGGAACGAACGTGACAGCCGCTGTGATGTCTGCGCCACTCACCTAACTCAGCTCAAACAGGAAGCCGTGCGCATGGTCCTCACCCTTGACCAATGGGATTTGTCTCCCCCCTCTTCCCCTCCAGCCCTGATTGGACGATATGGATGTCAAGGACCTTCAGGTCCAGTGGGAGCATCAGCAGCACCAGGAGGTCCTGCATCACGAGACTGGATTCCTCCTTTTCTTCCTTCCTCCTCCTCCTCCTCCTCCTCATCAGCTGCTGCTGCTGTTTCACACCCGCCTTCACAGTCACTATCCCCAAGCCCAAGCCAGACCCCAACGCCAAGCCCAAGCCACGGAACATCCAACGCCAGCCATGGGAGTCCCTCAGTGGGGCAAACATCCGGCAGCTGTGCTCCCACAAACCAGCAACCTCAAGGCCCAGGGCACAGACTCGGGTCCAAGCCCAGCTCCCTGGGGCTTGGAGGTGGGGGGGACAGAAGAAATGGTTCCCCCAGTTTGGGAAAAGTTGGTGCCCAACAGCACCCAGTGACTGGAGTAAACAGCCCTGGCAATAATAGTGGTAATGCGAGTGGAGCAGTACTGAGTACAGCAGCTCTGCAGGCCCATCAGCACCTGAACCGAACTAATGGAGGCGTTACCCTCTATCCTTACCAGGTAAGACACCTGTAAAGGTGTGTGTGTGTGTGTGTGTGTGTGTGTGTGTGCGTGTGTGTGTGTGTGTGTGTGTGTGTGTGTGTGTCTGTGAACCATGCAGTCACACAGAAAAATGTGTAGAGTTACTCTCATGAGGATATTGCAAATATTACCATGGAAACTAAAACAATTAATTGTGGTCTTATATAATTACAACAAACTATAAGAGGCTACAAGCTTGCAGATGAACACATCTCTTGATAGGATTCCGACAGACAGACAGGACTTGTAACATTTTAATTTTTCAGCTTGTAGGTGCAGCTACCTTTGGTAGTGAGACCTTTTTTGGAGAGTTGACACTGATAACACCTGACCTCTGAGATGATGTGTTCAACATAAACAGACAGGCTCCTCTCTATTCTCCTGCACACTATCAAAGACATATTAAAGTCTGTCCTGCTTTATACATTTATTTCTCCTCAATGGTAGAAGCGCTCACTTAAAGGTCCAGTGTGTAGGATTGAGAGGGATATTTTGGCAGAAACTAATATAATACGATAAGTATGTTCTCTTTAGCGTATAATCACCTTAAAAATAAGAATCACTGCATTTTTGTTACCTTAAAATTGTTACATAGGGAGCGGGTGCTCGTCTACAGAGATCCCCTTTATGTTTCTACAGAAGCCCAGAACAGACAATCCAAACACTGGCTCTAGATAGGGCCATTCACGATTATACATTTTTGTGTTGGCCACAGTAGTTTGCAGCTCCTCCACAATGAACAGTGTCGGACAAACATTAACTTGTAAAACAGGTTACATTATTCAGTGTTTTTATCCGGTTTAAATCATTGGGTCCGTTCAGAGAGGGAGGGATCTCTGCTGATAATTAGTCGATAAAAACCTCCTGTATTTCTGGATCAGCGATAAGGTTAGCACACATTAAGTTATCACAGAAAAATATTGAGCATTTATTAACTCATTGAATGCCACTGACGTATATATATGTCATTCAAAAGCCAACGTTCGAGTGCCATTGACGTATATATACGTCAAAGTGTGTTTTCTGCAGCTGGCACAAGGGGGCACTCTCACGCTCCTTGTGTGTAATTTTGGGGCTGCTGGGATTCGTAGTTGTAGTACAAAAGACGGTAGCTCAAAACATGAAGTGGAGTAGCCGGGATCAGAGAGCAGAGTAATCTGTACGGAGGTGATGCGCCAGCGGACGCTGGAAGAAACTCTCATGGATCTGCCCCCCCCCCGCTCTTGACTGAGTGTCCCGCAGTCATTTGAAAAAATGAGTGTTCAAAGCAGGCCCGGTCGCCCGAATACTGCAGGTAGGAATATTGGAAGAGGACTCCGGTTCTATTTTGTGGGTTTTCTCTCTCTGGAACTGGAGCTGATTTGTTGCATTGTGATGTACTTTGTATATTTACACATTAACACACATTTGTAATACAATTTTCAGATGTCTTTTATGTAATTGAAGGCAAAATTATAACATTCAAATCACTGTTTTGCTTGACAGACTCCCTTTCACAAAAATGCATTTTTCTCAGCTTTCTAGAAAAAAAATGGTCTTTTTGATGAAACTAGCCTCTATTCAACTTCAGATAAATCAAGAATGGAACAAGGTGCAAACAAACGTTTTTTCCATGACGAAAAAGAGAGTTTCTTCTTTCATTTGAGCAATTTGGTGTTTTCAGAGTCTTTGTACAAAATATTCTGTGGGTCTTGAAAGATGACTCAAAATGGCCAGAAAAGCTGGCACAAGCCACTTTCCATTATATAATAGGGCTGGCACTCAGTGAGTTAACAGGTCCTGGGCTAGCAGCCCATCTGCAACATGCCAAACAACGTAGGAGAAACGTTTATTTGTAATGTGAAACTGCTTTATTCAGCGTTTTTACAGGTTTTAATCATCTCGTCGATTTGTTTTGGAGAGGAAGAGACCTCTGTGGATAATTTGGTGGTCCTGGTAAAATCCTCCTAAGCAAATGAATACTGAAGGAATTTAAAAATGGAGGAGTTTCAGCAGGTTGTAATCTGCAGTCATCACCCTTAGATGCCACTAAATCCTCCTAAATCTCACACACTGTTCCTTTAAGGGACTAGCTACAAAAAAAGTTAATCAAAAATCTTAAACTGCAAAGAGACGTTGTGAAGTTTGTTTCTCCCCTAAAAGAGATCCCGATGAGGACTCAATAATGGACATAGAATTCATGGATTCAATAACATCTCTGTTCGAAAGAGAGGCAAATGTCGTCTTTTTTAACAGGAGCGAGGCAGGACATAAAGCATTAAGTAGACATGATGTAAAGTGTAGAAGTGACTCAAAGTGAAAATGGAGATAAAAGAATGAATTTTAGGAAGAGGGGAATCACAAGTAGACAACAGAGGAAGATAGTAGGGGGGAGAAAACGCCTCAGGTGATGTGTGGTCTAGAGGTGTATGGAGGGAGGCAGGAGAGCTGAGACTGCAGGGGAGATCCAGAGGTGTGTGTGTGTGTGTGTGTGTATGTATGAACGTGTTCTACAGATGTAATAATTCATACAGTGATAATTAGAACTCTAGGGACTCTATGTCACACACCCCCAGTACCCCTTCACTCCTTCACTCTCATTCTTTCACACACACTCTTTACTTATTCCTTATGCCTTTTTCTTTCCCTCTCCCCTATTATTTCTCCCGTCTTTCTCATACTTTGTGTGTTTCGCATTCAGCCCCTCTTCTATCTTTCTGTTTCCCATCTCACATTGTTTTTATGCAGCTCATGACTTGAATTAGATTCAGAGATATGGAGTCATAGATGGAAATTACTTTGTCCAATCTCTGGAATTGTTTCGTTATCTTTTCCTACTGGTCAGAAATAAATTAGGCATGACAGCCTCTATATATTCTGGCATGTCTCTGTGGAAAAGACAATGAAAGTGTTCAAATTTGAAAGAGCATTTCTTTCTTGCCTAATTTCAAATAATCACATAATTATGACTGATTTTTTTTTGGTTTAATTTTTTTCCCTTTACTTCTGCTTATTTATTATTTTTGGATAAATTGCCTCATGTTGGCGGTCTACAGTATTCATGAATGCGTTGATTTTGCTTTTTTTAAAAAACTAAAAAACATGTTTCTCTTAAAAACAACATCTTTTTTTCAGGTTTTTTATTTGATGTTTGTTGCCTTTCATAATATCACACTGTTTAGATGACTTAACACTGTTAGCTAGCAAGAAAGAAAGCAAAAAAACAAACATTTTTAATGCATTTATATCCATTAAATATGTATTTGTTTGTGTGTGTGTTGTTTTGTGTGCATGTACATTAAAACAACTTGTATTTCAGCATCTGTGTGCAAGTGTGTGTGCAAATGGGCTCTGTTTTGCGTACAGTATGTGTTGTTTGCATGTGTGCATGCATTTACCAGTGTATTTCTGTGTTCTGTGTTTTAGTTTGCGGCTGTGTTGGGAGGCTTGAAATGTTAGCAAGTCTTGAGTGTTTGTGTTTGGGCTTTGACAGTAATGGTGTTTCAGCAGGAAAGGAGAAACAGAGCACAATAATAAATCACCCTTGTTTAGACTTACCCCCGAGAGAGGAAGCAAAGGGGGAGGAGCTGAGCAGGGAGATGATCAAAAAAATACAAACGGAAAGTAAAAACGAGAAAATGAAGAGCAATTAGAGTGACAGACAGAGAGATGTGGGCAGAGAGGATGAAGAGAAGGTTCGAGAGATGGGTCGAAAATACGAGAGAGAGGAGACCATTTATTATATTCGTGTATATGGACAGACTGCTGAGATGTCAAGCGACCTCTGCTCTGTATTTCCTTTTTGCCACAGAATTGGATGTTGTTGCTTCACTGCTGTGCACTTAAGAGCATAAAAACATTGTTGTTCATGTTGTTGCATCAGTGGAGCTTTCAGATGATCTTATGGTGGAAAATGAAAAACCTCTTCCAACATGTTCATGCAGAACGAGAAAACTAACACATGTAGAGTGATTGCAGGGAAAATGAGTAGGGTTTCACTTGAAACTCTGCACCCAGAATCAGAGGGTTTTATGGGAAATGTGGTCTTGCGCTTCAGAAATACTGACAATAGCAACACTGGTATGGTCTTATTTGATGTAATTACTATTATTCTTAATAAATTACAGTTAGTCACCTTCAGAAGGAGCTCAACAAGAAACAGAGGAGACCGAAGGGAGGAAGGACGCAGAGGTAGACAGAGAATGGAAGAGACCCGTCTGCCAGTGTAGTCGACATTAAAATCCTGCTGGGTCAGCCATCTAAGGGGTGACAACCTCCGTATTTTATATTTATTGCGACTTTTCCTTTTGGTCCCACAAGAAGTGTAGAACAAATGGAAAATGCTGAATCAGTCAGAACAAGGAAGACTGATTATAACAGAGTGAGTGTGAATCTGCCAGGTAGTTTACTGGGATTGGTGAGCCAGTGAAGGTCACAAACTCTTTTTAATGGATTTCAAGTAATTTCACGTTTAATCACTGATTAACGCAGATTGTTTTATTGGCAAAAAGTCCAATCTAACCCCAAGCTTGCCTCAGACTGGCTATCGTACACATATTAAGGTTTAACAGCTCAAGGTAAAATTTATCGTCAATAATATCGTACTCAATAATAACACACAGAATAAAATCAAACAAAAACACGTACAAACACAGGAAAGTGTTTGTAGTATGAAATACATCATAATGGACTATATATGTAAATGGCACAGCAGTGGATATGGAAATTAGTTAATCTGTTAAGTCAGTCTACATATTGAGAGGATCCAGCATATGCTAATTTCCTGGGTCCAGTTACTGACCAAGATGGTCACAAGTGCAGACCAAAGGTCCAGACTTTAAAACCACTGGGTGAGGTCAGACAACAGTGTGCTCAATGATATATAGGTCTTTAATTTTACCAATGAAACAACACAAAAACCCATCTGTCCTTTTGTAGCATAGCCAACTGTGTCACATTTGCAATTACTGTTCCCTGGAACAGGCAAAAACTGTCAATTTACAGTTAATTTACTTTTTGGTCTCTTTTAGTGCTGGTGGTGTCTGTGCTACTCTTGCGCTCTCTCTCTCTCTGGCAGGAAAAAACAAATCTAACATTGTCTCTTTGCCCTCTCTCTGTCCTTCAGGCGGCTAATTGAAAACAGGTTTATATTGTGTGTGCCTGTGTGTGTGTGTTTACACTGTTTCTGTTTGTTGCACCAGTGTGTATGTGTGTGTGTGTGTGTGTGTGTGTGTGTGTGTTTTAATTGTATATCTTGCACAGAGAAACAGAATGTGAGATACAACACACACACACACACACACACACACACACACACAGGTTTGCAATATTTCCCTGTTACAATTTGTACAAAATCAAAGCTAACCATCCATTGCCAACCACTGTCCAACTTTGCTGGATATCCTTATGGGTTAATTAGGGCAGCAGTGGTGGCGTATAGGTTAGAGAAGTTTGTGACCTGAAGGTCACTACTATGATCCTACTATGATAAGTCTGTTTGGGGAAAGTGAAAGAGCAGCGCTTTTTTCCACTACTGTCTGTCATGGGTCTGGCATAGTAATGGGAGTACAGTGGTCCGGTTGCTCCAGTGTAGTTGCACACTGGCCAGCAATTGCAAGTGAAGACTAATAACAGCACATAGATGGACAACGTATCCTCATTCAATGGATTGTATGGTATCTGTCGAATTAGCGCCTCACAAATGAAACTATGTGCTTAACGTAAAGTTTCTGTGGTTAGGTTGACTTTGGTTGATTGGCTCAGTGTTCAAATGGGTAAACAAAGCTGTAAACCTAGCATAAGTCCTGGGGGAAAGTCCCGGGTTTTGTGACCCATCCACCTCTCGAACCTGCCTTCTTAATAGACTGCTTCCTTCTTTGTTCCCATAAGTGCATTGGTCACATGATCACAGCCTTCCCAAATTCATCTCTTATACACAAATTACTGGCTCATGATTATGTGCTATATGTTATAATATTGGTGCATTACTTCTTATAAAGAAACACACAAAGGGTACAAGAGAACAGCCTAAGGCAGTTTAGTGTCTCCGATTTTATAAGCTTAAATAAATCTTGACGAGCACACCAAACTTACAAAACAATGCATATTCCATTAATTACTCCAGCCAAGGTCCCTCTGAGTTACTTTATGAGAGATAAGTGGACATGCTCAGTTGCCAAGAGAGGGCAGCATTTAGCATTGACGTGTAGTTTTGTGTTGCTGCATAAAATAAGAGAAATAAGAAAATAAGTGCATGCATGATTGAAAAAGTAGTGTTTTTAGTAATATCCTTTGAATCATGAGAGTTTTAGAAAGCACTTATCATCTCTGCTTTCCATAAAATCATCTGTGCTGCAAAGTGAATGTACATAAAACTACATTTCTTCCTGTCACTATTTTCTCTCTGTCTTTTGGCACGCAGTATTTAGCCTTGAGGCTGTTTCAGATTTGATTATGCAACATGCTGCACATATGTAGATAGGAATTAGATATTCTATCACACTCTCCTCTGCCTCACATTTATTCTCTCTCCTTCTATGTATAGCTATCATTTACTCCCACTCTTTCATTTCTTTTTTGCCTCCACTCTCCCGACATGTCATTTCCTTGTGTGTTGTCTATTTTTCATGACTGTTTATTGAATTCTTTGCTTATTTCTTCCCTCTGTCTCACATATACTCTGTTTATGTAATTCCATCTCTAATGCAGACTAAATAAACACCTTGTTTCAATCACTCAGTTATTTTTTAGTGTCTCTCTCCCACTTCCATTCTGAAAGGCCAGGCTCTCTCTCTGCCTCCTCTCTGCTGCAGTAAGCATTTAGATTGTTTTACAGATTGTGTCTATCCCCCTGATAAAAGCAGGCAGGACCACACACATGGACACACAAGCACATCATTTCCTTTTTCATCTTCCTGATACAAACCCGAAATTCTAGGCACAAATTCTATGTTGGCTGCCTGCAGTATGTGGTTGAAAAAGGACCGAAAAATAAAATAAATGTAAAAGTGACAGATGAGGAGGGTGGGGACTTGGGAAATGGCGTTTGTCTTGTAATGAAGATGAATGAGGCAGCTTTTACTTTTTTCTAAAAGCAGAGATAGAGAGGTGTGGGTAAGTGTTCTAGTGCAGAGAAAGAGGAGGGCTGAGAGTGACAGAGTAAGTGTCTAAGTGTTTATTTTTTATCTTGTCTTACTGGGGAAATCTGATCTCACATTCATCAAAGTCTCTCATTGACAGGTACAACCTCAGAATGAGGTGACATGAAAACATGACGGTCAGATGCTGTGTTTTTAATGATTTCACTGTTATACTCAGCACTCTCTCTGCCCTGGTGTTTTCCAGATCTGTGTCTCTGGCTTCGATGACCTGATATCCCCATAGGGATCATTAAAGTTTCATCCAGAGTAATTTAATTTAATTTATGGTAGAATGTAAAGAGAGAAACTCAGCCTGTGTACCTTGTGGGGAAAAGTCTAGAAGGAAAAAGAGTAATGACCTCCTAAGAACAAAGACAAACAACAAAAACACAATTCATTACATGACTACATAACCCCCAAGTGCCATCCATATCAGAGCAGTAACCAGGAGACCATGCAGGAATTTGTTCTGTCATCTCTGGGGTACTGCTCATATCAGCTAGTCTTACTAAGAAAGATGCTCATGTTGTTGCATTTGCCTCAGTCATACACCGTAGATGTATTCTGTTACACTGGAAAAGCACAAATCCACCTTCTATTTCCTGGTGAGGGATCTGTATCATTTAAAAAAAATACAATCCCAGTACCTTTATAGTGATACTGTTACCAATAGAGTACTTCATTTGATATCCATAATGTAAATGTAGTGGCATGCAGTATAGCCATACTATAGGCGTATAGGCACACTGATCTGCCAGCTTTGTCAAATACACATCCCTCAATTTACCTCATCACAGACTGTATGGGCTGTAGCTGCTATGGCGGGAGTGGGGGCTCCTTGCAGGAGAGGGTTGTTAAAACTGTCTGGCTGCACACACACTGTGACAGAGTTAGCTATTAGCTTTACACAGCTAATGTTACTTATTATGGTTATTAATGGGTTTAACAACAGTCAAGCCATTTCTGTGTGAGTGTGATCTTTAACAGCAGTCATTGTTTGACTTTGTACTGAGTTATTTTGGTTGATATGTTGTTTTTTTTAAGATGATTTTTTTTTTGTTTTTATTGCCTTTATTTGACAGGACCATATAAGTGTGAGAGGGGGAGAGAGAGGGAGGGCGATATGCAGCAAAGGGCAGTTGATGCAGCAAGGACACAACATCTGTATATGGGGCGCTGCTTTATCCACTGAGCCACCAGGCGCCCCATTTCGATTGATATCCTAAAGGTATTAAGTACAGATACAATACTCCTCAAGAGGTGCCAATGTTTTCTATTATTTCTCTGGACCCCAACTGATTTTCAGTAGATTCATTCTTTGAAGTAAGTACCGTGAGCATCCTTATTATTGTACTTTCTTCCAAATTTTATTTGTTTTATTCACTTTGTGTGTGCGCGCGCTTGATTCATTTTATTTATTTGTTTGTTTGGGTTTTTTGCGCTCCTGTCTTTCTCTGAGAGTTTGGGGGTTAGAGAAAGGTGCTGTTACATTTCTCAGTTTTAACAAAGCAAAAAGGGGGAAAACCATTTTCAAGAGCACAGATTTGTACTCTGCACATGATATTTGTATAATACCGGTTTCCAATTAAAAATATATGGTAGGAAAAAAGGAATCCAATCTATGGAGAAATAATAATACTATCCATCTATTCTCTGTGCGCAGTGGTTCAGATGCAGAACTAATTTGACAGCTTTCTTACAATAGCTGGTTTAATGAGATGCATGAAGCATAATTACCCATCAGCACACCGCAGTTTCAGATGCAGAGAAGCACAGCAAACCTTTTGGACTCTTGTGATAGTATAAAATGAATGAGGATATGGTTATTGCACTTTTTTGGCATCCATGGAAGGTGCAGCTGAATAAAACATAGAGTCTATCCTTTCTCTGCACACTGAGCTGCTGACCGCTACATATTATTCAACCACCTTTACTCTAGTTTTAAGCCCACATTATACTAACCCTCCACAGGGACATTTCTCCCACACCATGGTTGTTTTCCTCCTCCCATTTATAAGGATAAATGAGTAGCCAGTACAAATGTGCAGGTATTCCATGTAGCTCACTGAACCTTTATTCCATATGTTCACAACTCCTTTAATAATGCAGGGACAGCATGCTTAGCCTGAGCATTTGAAATGCATGTCGGTGCACAGAGAGGACGTATATAAACTATAGAGGCATCTCATTTACAATAGGTAATTTATCAAGGCAGTGGGCTGCGTGCTTGGACCCCAGGAGCCCTCAGCAGTAAATATACGTAGAGGGGAGCTGATTTACACACACATACACACAGGTGCAGAGAAATGCAGACACATGAACACACTCAGAAATGCTCACAATAGCCATACATGTTCACAGACTTAGTCTCACACAGGCTATCATTCCTCCATTGGAGCGTGGGGTGATGATTTAGGTGCTCTGCTGTCTGGCTGCTGGCAGCACATAAAGAACTATAATCAATAATCCATATCTATTTCACGAATGGGTCACCTACACACACACAAACACACACACACACACATATGACCACACACCTGTGCACACAGTGACAAAGTGCAACACACACTTTCATACAAAGCGGTTGAAATGCCTTTGTATTTCTCTCAAGCATCTTCTCACTCTCGACCAAAGACCCCCACACACATAAGCAACAAAACCTTAACGCTGGTGTGAGGAACTGTTGTTGTCCCCCTCTGACAGTGAGAGCAATTACATAAACATTGCCGGCATGTGGTATGACATGCAAAGCTTGCTGCAGCTCCCCCACCACCAGCAGCACTGTCTTTGTCTTTTTTTTGACTTTGATCCTTTCTTTGTTATCTAAAGCATCCACTCCAATTTTTTCTTCAACGCTTCTTAAGATTGTCTAACTTATCTTCTGTCATGCAGCTGTATTGCTAAGGACTCTAAAAAAAACTTTTGTTTCAAATTGTCAACATATATAGTATTTAAAAAAATATCAGAATCACACACATACAAACGAAGTATTAGGTCAGAAAAATTAAAAGCAGTGCCAAACTGATGAAGGCAACAAAAATTAAACTAATTTAAAATAAATAAGAGACCTGCCACCACTACTAAGGTATACTGACAAATACAGAGTTTTCCCTTGCAGCAATGGTTTAATCAACATTGTGGGAATTCCTTTTGGCAAGAGTCTGAATATAGTGGGCGTTCATAAATAAAAGTCCACTCTATATGTGGCTTTAAAGGAACAGTGTCTAAGATTTAGAGGAATTTAGTGGCATCTAGCGGTGAAGATTGCAGAGAGGTTGAAACTCCTCCAGATTAGAATTTCTTTAGTGTTCATTGCTTAGATTTCAAACTGGGAGCCAACCACCACAGAAGTCTCTTCTTCTCCACAACAAATGGACCAGGTGATTTAATCTGGCGAAAACACTGAATAAAGCCGTTTCACTTGTAACAAATCCGTGTTTTTGCGATGCTCTCATGACGGATAGGCTGTGAACTGCACTAGCTGATGGGAAAACGCAAATGACCCAGTGATTGGTTTATCCATTCTGGGTTACTGTAGAAACATGGCGATACATCAGCTGCGTAAAAAAAGGCAAAAGGCTAAAACAAATATTAAAGATAGCTATGTAGGCAAGTGCATACAAAGATAAAGTTATTGTACATATACCCAGTAACTCACAGAGGCACTACAAATTTCATTTCTGTACAGTGTTATAAGCTCATAGTTCTCTCTCTCCGTCCCCACTGTCCTCCTTGCCTGAATTCTATCTAATAAAGGACAAATGCCCTGAAGGATGATTCAATAATAAAGGACAAATGTGAGCAGCCTAAGATGGCAGAGCAAAGGGGCAGAGAAAATGAAATTGAATAGGTTAGAGGCAATGATAAAAAGAAGTGGAGAGAAGGAAAAGAAATGACAGAGTGGAAGCAAAGGAGGAGGCGTAAGGTTAAATGAGAGAAACTAAAGAGAGAGGGTGTGTTTGTTTGTGTCTATCTGGGACCCAGACAACATTCTGCTGCTGGCTCAGTGTGATCAGTGGAGAGCTTATCTGCTGTCTGTCTGCCAAGGGAAACACACACGCACACACACACTTGAAATGAACATGAATCAAAAAAAGTCTCCTACCCTGATGGCAGGAGACTAGATAAGAATATGAGACAGTCATCAGATAATAATTTCCTTATCAAAAGTTGAACTGATGTCAGATATTAAATTTAAATTCAAGTGATAAAGGGGGATTTGACATGTTTTGCATGTTTTTTCTTTTGAAAAATATTCTGTAAATTGTTTCAGTATTTCTAAAGCCAAAATTCCATCAGAATACACAATCAAGATATTCTAAAACGGGAAACAAATTGACCTGAATCTGTAATCTGACCATCTGGAAAAGACAAGGTCAGAGATATACTGTAGTGCACTGCAGTGTACGTGTGTATGTGTTTGTCATGATGGACATATATACAGTCAGCATGATCAAAGTCATTCAGGAATAAAACTCTTGTCACACCTGCCCGAGTGCAAGAGAGAAAACAGAAGAGGGGTGAAAATGATGGACAATGACCTCTCTCTCTCTCTTTCTAGTCATTCCTATAGTCACTCACACAATGTGTTGACTCCAGAAAAAAATGTAAATTTGAGAATCATAAACTTAACTCCTATTATGTTATTTATCTTGAGCAAGTACATCTACACAGTAGGGTTTCAAAAAAATCGATACTCATTTATTTATCAATACTAAAAATTAGTATTAGATACTCACTGCCAACAGTATCAATAGCAACTGTGCCGTCTTTGCCACCTCATTGACACACAACTACACACACAGCACCACTGCAGACAGACAGGCAGGCTCACAGCCATGTCCCTCACTAGCAGGTGAATATGTTAGTTGTCGTGCACAACACTGTCAGCTCGCACTTGCAACCTACCGTTCCAACTCTATTTGCTCAGTGTAGAAAATATGGTACAAAGTCAGCAGAAACTCAGAAAATAAACAGGCCTGTAAAGGAGTACACATGCATGTCATTGTCACTTTTTTTTTGCTACCTCAGACAACCTAAAAATAATTTTGTTATTGATATCTTACAGTGAGTGTGCTGTGTTTTGTTTTTTATTCGCACTACCTGAGGCAACTTAAAGATATTGTTCTTATCTTCATTAAAAATATCGTTTTATGCCTCTTAACTGTCTACATACGTAAAATACACCTGAGGGCATGTGGACTCCCATTTTGACGCCTTGAGCTCAGCATTTCATGTGGATGAGACAGTGGAGCTGTTGAGGAGCAAAGGGTGGACCTGAATCATTAAGTGTAGCAACATCTCTAAAACAGCCTGTGGAACTTCAAGCCTCATAAAAAATGCTATATAAAAAGTTATACAAGTTAAAAAATTCAGTCACGTACAATGTGAATGTGGGAATTAGCCATAGAAAATCAAAACCTGGCTTTTTTGTACCTGGCTATCAACATGTTTATTTCTGCTGTAAAGTTGGGCATTTTAACATGGGGTTTCATCTGTTTAGGAGCCAGCCTTGAGTGGCCATTCAAGGAAGTGCAGTTCTTGGCACTTCTACGTTGGCTTCATTTTTCAGCCCCTAGGTTGCTGCCTGGGTGGATCATTCCCCCTCGATATATATAACAATGGCTGCTTTGCAGTGAAGCAACAAATCACAAACACAGAAAATATGTCAACTATTGTGAGTAAACATTATGTATCTCTCTGTCTCTCGTCAGATCTCCCAGATGATCTCTGAGGACTCTAGAGACGGCTTGACTGAGGCTGCCCTGAACCGCTACAACACACACTCTCCTTCACACACAAATTCAGCATCACATTCAAACTCTCCTTCCCACACGCCACCTGTAACCACGACAGCTTCAACAACCACTTCTGCTGCTGCCTCCTTCTTTGCCAGGTAAGATCAGAGCACTGCATTCAGTGCTTGCCATACACATCTGGAGCACGTCACCCCGCTCATGCATGTGGATCACCTGGCATCCTGCTTAATCTGACCTCTCCACACAGTGCCAGTCGTTCTAATATTAATGGTGAGCAGATCTGAAATAGCGTTCTGATATTGGGATTTTCACAATTAATTAAAAACATTGAATCATACAACACTGATATGAACAGTGGTTCTGTTTTTTCTTTATTCCCATAAGGATCATAATTTTAGGATTTAGCGGAATTATAAGGACTAGAAGAATCAGTATTATAGATGATGTTGAGCATGTTAATTTCAGCAAAAACAAGGATGTGAGATGCATCTTACCTGCTCATTTGTGCAAGATTAATCCTCGGGTTTAGACATGCCCACGTTCTGACTGTTACGCTGATGTCTCTCAATTTCTCTGATAGAGCAGAAAGAATGAAAGAAAGAGCAACAAACAAATACACTGTTGTAAGATAAAGGTGTTAGAAAAATGAAATGCTATTATATACTGTGCACAAGTGTACTTACTTATCTTTTTGTGTGTTTATTTATAAATCAACTATCCAGTCAACAGCCATCAATGAGCCATATAATCAAATCTAGAGAAATGCAGAGCGACACAACATAAATAAGACACGGGTATTCTGGGTAAATTATTGATGAATAAACATGGCATGCTTAAAATGAATGAATACATTATTCATGGGTAACACAAGACTATGAGCGTGTCACAGTGTCTGAAGTATTGCTGAGACGTCATATCTAATGAGCTGCTTTAAATCACATTTTAAATGATACTGATGGTTTCCCTTCTCACTCTATCACATCTTCTCCTCTCCTCACATCCTCACGTCCTCACATCCTCACGTTCTCACGTCCTCACATCCTCACGTCCTCACGTTCTCACGCCCAACTCGACAAATAGTGACACCTGGTCAGTCGCCCATCACGTAAAAATATCAATCAGTCAATCATTTATATGTCACATGAAATTATACAAGGTACAGCTGTGTACCAGTGAAATGTGATTCCATCAGCTCCTTTAACTTGTGCTCTGTAATTCCAGACTTTTTTGCGCCTTTTTACATTGTTTGCTTTAAAAAAGTCCATCTTTCCAGATGGTTCCTGATATCCATGGTTTCTGATGAAATGATTAAACTTTCCTCAAATCCCAACCCCAACAATATGGCCACATAGTTGCTCCTCCTAAACACAATGGGACAGCATCACACGTTCCCACCATCAAACCAGTCCTTACTCACAGTAAAGCAAAAAAATATGATGTGCTATGTACTCTCCTGCATCAGTTTTGGATGTCAACATCAACATCAACACACTCTTTCTTTAGCTTTCTTTGTATGACCCCCTACACTGTCAAGGAACAAGGCCATTTTACACACACACGCACGCACGCACACACACGCACACGCACACGCACACATCTGGTTGACATTCCAAAAATACAGCCAGCTGTCTTTTGGCAGATTTATGAGCATTAACCATCTAAGTGAAAGGACAGGGTTTGTTTAATGGTGCAGGTGTCACTGTCTGTGGACATGTGTGCATGTCTCTCCTGTTTTGGGCACACACACACGCACACATGCACACACAGGCACTGTTTGTAATTCCTGTCATTTGTGTGTGCATGTAGTAGGATTTAACTTTAGAACTTAATTGGCAAATGGCAACAGTGCCCACTTTTTCACCTTTAATATTTGACTGTGAATGTGTGCGTAGTTGTCTCTGTGTGTATTAGTAAGTGTGAGCGTTTATGGTTGCTGGATGCAGTCAGCCATGCAGTGCTGGTAAATCCCGTGGCTGTCTTGCTCTTTACTCTCAGACGTGGACTGCATACAGACACTCTTATTACATACATACACACACACACACACACACACACACACACACACACACACACACACACACAATCTCCCTCTTGCTCACTGTCTGCACACAACAAAATCCCTGTGTCCACCACATCTCCTCTCACCTGATCCCTCTTCCTCTACATCCTCCTCTTTCTATCCCTTCTCCTGTCTTCATGTAATTGCCTTCTCTTTTGTTCTCTACTTTCCTCCACTCCTCTCCTCCCTTTCATCGTTCTCCATTTGTCCCTTATTTCCACCTATTTCTCCCTTTCCACACTGACCTTTTCTTTACCTCTGCTAATGTGCGTGAGAGTAATATCCTTCATTAGTACCGATCTGTCTGTGAATATGTCACACTCACACAGTAGCGCTCCATCTTCCCTGTGCTGCAGTGGCCCTCTGGGGACGGTGGGCTAGAGGATAGAGACATGCTGTACATGCCTGTGTGTGTGTGTGTGTGTGTGTGTGTGTGTGTGTGTGTGTGTGTGTGTGTGTGTGTGTGTGTGCGCGTGCGTGTGTGTGTGTATGCGTGTGTCCTCCCTCACTGGGGGAAGGGGGTTTCTATCAGTGAAGGAATTTTTTTACTGCATGCTCCGAGAATTGGATCTTTGGGGACTTGGCTGTGTGTGTGTGTGGTTATGTGTGTGTGTGTGTGTATGTATGTGTTGCTGAAGGTAGCACAGAAAATGAATAGGTCCCAAGTGAGTCGGTGAATTGGGAAGGCGTTATTTTGGATGGAGGATGGCTGTAAGACACGGTAATGCCGTCTCTTTCTCTGCCACTGTTTGCTGCCTCTTTTTTCCTTCCATTAAATGATAATTGATCAATAATTAGGCACCGTTCATAACGGTTGATTGATGATCTAAATATCAACTGCCTGATAACATCAAAACCACATTTTTTGTTGTCATTTTTGCTAATGTGTCTTTTTACACATTACACATTGAAGAACTTTATTTTATTTGACAGTGAAGAAGCTAATTTGCTCCTTGAGTGATGTTTTTTATTCCCTCACTGTCTTTTAAAGGTCCAAGGTTTATCATTTAGGTGGCTATATTGGCAAAAATTGAATATAATATACTATTTTTTTTGGTGTATAATCTCCTGAAAAGAAAATCACTGTGTTTTTGTTACACTGGAATGAGCCATTTAAATCTTCATAGGGAGCAAGTCTCTGTCTACAGAGATAGCTATGTTTCAACGCTGTGTTTTTACAGTAGCCCCGAATGGACAAACCAAACACTGGCCACCACAGTTTGCAGCCCCTCTATGATGAGAGCGTTGCAGAAATACAGATTTTTTTATGTGAAAAAAAGCTTTATTTAGTGTTTTTACTTTTTTAAATATGTGGATGCATTTGTTTTGGAGAGGAATAGACCTCTGTGATTAATTTAGCTCTGGGGTAAAAACCTCCTGAACAATGAACACTGAAGGAATTCTATCCTGGAAAACTTTCAACTGGATGCAATCTGCAGTCCTTACTGCTAGACTCCATTAAATCCCCCTAAATATTACACATGTCGGACTAAGGGTATAGAGCATGCTGCTGCATGGAAACACAATTTCTGCATGAATCAAACAGATTAGTGACCAGCTCAGTTTTCTACAGAAGCACAGCCCAACATGTGATATGTGTGTTAGTACACGAGTCTCAAGTATTACGTGGCCATCTTAACTCCATGTCACACACACAGCAACACACAGCAATGTATTCATTTTTTAGAGCTTGGGCTTTTTTTTTGCTTTTTTTTTTTACATTATAGCATGTAAGATGGGGTCTCATTTGGAAGCAGGGAATGTGTAAATTGGAGGCTATATGTACATGTCAATAGATAAGCCAGTCCTCTGTCTAAGCTTGTCTTGCTGACCCCCCACGACACACACAAACACTAACACACCATCGCTCTCTGTCTCTCCCTTTATCTGCCTCCACTGACATCCTGTTAAATAGAGTGTAATTAGCTGCTGAGCATACAACATAGCCTAGAGACACCAGTCATAAATCAGCTGTGTGTGTTTCAAGTGAGCCTTTATATGTACATGTCAAGTGAGAGTGTTTGTAGTTACGAGGAAGGAAGAGAAAACAAAGCAAAAGCATGTTAGTAGCCGGACTATGTGTGACCTGTGGTGCTTTCTAATGAGAGAGAGACACATGAAGGGACTGAAGGGAAGAGAGCCAAGGATGGATAAAGGGATCAATATGTGTAAGGAAGGCTGAATGGATGGTGGGATGGACGAGTGGATAGAGAAGAAGGCAAAGGATGAAAGGATAAAAATAATGGGGGAGGGGGTTAAAATAGAGTGAAAGATAAGGGTTTGATTGTAGAGTGAAGAGTGAGAGTGAGAGTGAAGGTAATGGAGAAAGAGGAGGGGCAAACAAAAGGATTGGGGGTGACAGAGGAAGAGCTGATGGATAGAGAGATGGAGCAGATGGATGGAGAACAAGCGCACTTCACTTTAGGATTCGATTGAAATAGATCCACTCGGCCAAATCCCAGGCCACTTGTCATTAAACGCTACCAATTAGGTGGCGTGTGCATGTGTGTGTGCTATGCTTGAATTGTGCCATAGATTAAACCAGTCAGGGTGAGAGAACATAATAAGAGGGTAATAGTAAACGTATATCAATGGATGCACGTTACCCAATTGATGTGGCTGATGAATTTGAAGGATATATTATAAAAACAATCACCAAAAAAAGCTAATATGTGTTTTGCCCAGGGACCAGCAGCAGAGTAGCTGTGCATGAATCCATCACAATCACATCTCATCCTGAAAGCATCAGCACTGCAGCAGCTGCACAAGCCTGTTGTTTCATTTGTTGCATAGAAAACAAATGTTGATTTTAATCCCTTTTAAGCCTTTTTAATATTGAAAATAAAGCCATATTCTATATTTTTTAAGATACAGTAAATTAATGCACCAATAACTTCATATTATATAATTCACTGCACATTTTTTATACTACATGGGAAGATTTGAGCATTCAAGTGATACAATAAGAAAACCAGTAATTGCTTTTGATTGCATTTGCTGCAATATAAAATCGTAGCTTGCACACAATGAAAAACCAATTAGTTGCCTCCTTGTGGAGCTTTGTTTCATACAGTATATGAACTCTTACACACACATTCGCAGCTACAAACACACACATACAGATTCACACACAAATCTCCTGGGAGAGCTCGTCAAATGGTGAAACGCTTCGTCGTTCTCCGGGTCACTGAATCCACATCTCTCTTCTCCTCCCTCCTTCCTGATCCATCGTCCCTCTCTCTCTTCTATCTCTCGCATTGCATTCTCTCTCCATCACGCTGACTCCCCCCCTCTCGCTCTCATTTCTGTAACCTGCTGCAGTTAATTGAAAGCCAATGGTGTGAGAATATGGCTCTTTGACAGAGAGTGTGTCAGGGCACAAGGTCTTCTCTCTTCTCTCTCTTGCTCGCTCTCGCTCTTTTTATAATCATAGAAATATATGTGAAGATAGATTAAAGCAGAACAGAGCAGGAATCTCTGCCAGAGCAGTTTTAGAGGTCTTTTATTTCATCATACCGTTTATAATGCTGCAGTGTTCAAATAGGATTGTTAGAAAATCTGTTTGTTGGATCTGTGTAAGAGTTCATATACTGTATGAAACAAAGCTCCACAAGGAGGCAACTAATTGGTTTTTCATTGTGTGCAAGCTACGATTTTATATTGCAGCAAATGCAATCAAAAGCAATTACTGGTTTTCTTATTGTATCACTTGAATGCTCAAATCTTCCCATGTAGTATAAAAAATGTGCAGTGAATTATATAATATGAAGTTATTGGTGCATTAATTTACTGTATCTTAAAAAATATAGAATATGGCTTTATTTTCAATATTAAAAAGGCTTAAAAGGGATTAAAATCAACATTTGATTTCTATGCAACAAATGAAACAACAGGCTTGTGCAGCTGCTGCAGTGCTGATGCTTTCAGGATGAGATGTGATTGTGATGGATTCATGCACAGCTACTCTGCTGCTGGTCCCTGGGCAAAACACGCTTTTTTTGGTGATTGTTTTTATAATATATCCTTCAAATTCATCAGCCACATCAATTGGGTAACGTGCATCCATTGATATACGTTTACTATTACCCTCTTATTATGTTCTCTCTCACCCTGACTGGTTTAATCTATGGCACAATTCAAGCATAGCACACACACATGCACACGCCACCTAATTGGTAGCGTTTAATGACAAGTGGCCTGGGATTTGGCCGAGTGGATCTATTTCAATCGAATCCTAAAGTGAAGTGCGCTTGTTCTCCATCCATCTGCTCCATCTCTCTATCCATCAGCTCTTCCTCTGTCACTGCCAATCCTTTTGTTTGCCCCTCCTCTTTCTCCATTACCTTCACTCTCACTCTCACTCTTCACTCTACAATTAAACCCTTATCTTTCACTCTATTTTAACCCCCTCCCCCATTATTTTTATCCTTTCATCCTTTGCCTTCTTCTCTATCCACTCGTCCATCCCACCATCCATTCAGCCTTCCTTACACATATTGATCCCTTTATCCATCCTTGGCTCTCTTCCCTTCAGTCCCTTCATGTGTCTCTCTCTCATTAGAAAGCACCACAGGTCACACATAGTCCGGCTACTAACATGCTTTTGCTTTGTTTTCTCTTCCTTCCTCGTAACTACAAACACTCTCACTTGACATGTACATATAAAGGCTCACTTGAAAACACACACAGCTGATTTATGACTGGTGTCTCTAGGCTATGTTGTATGCTCAGCAGCTAATTACACTCTATTTAACAGGATTCAGTGGAGGCAGATAAAGGGAGAGACAGAGAGCGATGGTGTGTTAGTGTTTGTGTGTGTCGTGGGGGGTCAGCAAGACAAGCTTAGACAGAGGACTTGCTTATCTATTGACATGTACATATAGCCTCCAATTTACACATTCCCTGCTTCCAAATGAGACCCCATCTTACATGCTATAATGTAAAAAAAAAAAAAGCAAAAAAAAAGCCCAAGCTCTAAAAAATGAATACATTGCTGTGTGTTGCTGTGTGTGTGACATGGAGTTAAGATGGCCACGTAATACTTGAGACTCGTGTACTAACACACATATCACATGTTGGGCTGTGCTTCTGTAGAAAACTGAGCTGGTCACTAATCTGTTTGATTCATGCAGAAATTGTGTTTCCATGCAGCAGCATGCTCTATACCCTTAGTCCGACATGTGTAATATTTAGGGGGATTTAATGGAGTCTAGCAGTAAGGACTGCAGATTGCATCCAGTTGAAAGTTTTCCAGGATAGAATTCCTTCAGTGTTCATTGTTCAGGAGGTTTTTACCCCAGAGCTAAATTAATCACAGAGGTCTATTCCTCTCCAAAACAAATGCATCCACATATTTAAAAAAGTAAAAACACTAAATAAAGCTTTTTTTTCACATAAAAAAAATCAGTATTTCTGCAACGCTCTCATCATAGAGGGGCTGCATACTGTGGTGGCCAGTGTTTGGTTTGTCCATTCGGGGCTACTGTAAAAACACAGCGTTGAAACATAGCTATCTCTGTAGACAGGGACTTGCTCCCTATGTAGATTTAAATGGCTCATTCCAGTGTAACAAAAACACAGTGATTTTCTTTTCAGGAGATTATACACCAAAAAAAAAAATAGTATATTATATTCAATTTTTGCCAATATAGCCACCTAAATGATAAACCTTGGACCTTTAAAAGACAGTGAGGGAATAAAAAACATCACTCAAGGAGCAAATTAGCTTCTTCACTGTCAAATAAAATAAAGTTCTTCAATGTGTAATGTGTAAAAAAGACACATTAGCAAAAATGACAACAAAAAATGTGGTTTTGATGTTATCAGGCAGTTGATATTTAGATCATCAATCAACCGTTATGAACGGTGCCTAATTATTGATCAATTATCATTTAATGGAAGGAAAAAAGAGGCAGCAAACAGTGGCAGAAAGAGACGGCATTACCGTGTCTTACAGCCATCCTCCATCCAAAATAACGCCTTCCCAATTCACCGACTCACTTGGGACCTATTCATTTTCTGTGCTACCTTCAGCAACACATACATACACACACACACACACACATAACCACACACACACAGCCAAGTCCCCAAAGATCCAATTCTCGGAGCATGCAGTAAAAAAATTCCTTCACTGATAGAAACCCCCTTCCCCCAGTGAGGGAGGACACACGCATACACACACACACGCACGCGCACACACACACACACACACACACACACACACACACACACACACACACACACACACAGGCATGTACAGCATGTCTCTATCCTCTAGCCCACCGTCCCCAGAGGGCCACTGCAGCACAGGGAAGATGGAGCGCTACTGTGTGAGTGTGACATATTCACAGACAGATCGGTACTAATGAAGGATATTACTCTCACGCACATTAGCAGAGGTAAAGAAAAGGTCAGTGTGGAAAGGGAGAAATAGGTGGAAATAAGGGACAAATGGAGAACGATGAAAGGGAGGAGAGGAGTGGAGGAAAGTAGAGAACAAAAGAGAAGGCAATTACATGAAGACAGGAGAAGGGATAGAAAGAGGAGGATGTAGAGGAAGAGGGATCAGGTGAGAGGAGATGTGGTGGACACAGGGATTTTGTTGTGTGCAGACAGTGAGCAAGAGGGAGATTGTGTGTGTGTGTGTGTGTGTGTGTGTGTGTGTGTGTGTGTGTGTGTGTGTATGTATGTAATAAGAGTGTCTGTATGCAGTCCACGTCTGAGAGTAAAGAGCAAGACAGCCACGGGATTTACCAGCACTGCATGGCTGACTGCATCCAGCAACCATAAACGCTCACACTTACTAATACACACAGAGACAACTACGCACACATTCACAGTCAAATATTAAAGGTGAAAAAGTGGACACTGTTGCCATTTGCCAATTAAGTTCTAAAGTTAAATCCTACTACATGCACACACAAATGACAGGAATTACAAACAGTGCCTGTGTGTGCATGTGTGCGTGTGCGTGTGTGTGTGTGCCCAAAACAGGAGAGACATGCACACATGTCCACAGACAGTGACACCTGCACCATTAAACAAACCCTGTCCTTTCACTTAGATGGTTAATGCTCATAAATCTGCCAAAAGACAGCTGGCTGTATTTTTGGAATGTCAACCAGATGTGTGCGTGTGCGTGTGCGTGTGTGTGCATGCGTGCGTGTGTGTGTAAAATGGCCTTGTTCCTTGACAGTGTAGGGGGTCATACAAAGAAAGCTAAAGAAAGAGTGTGTTGATGTTGATGTTGACATCCAAAACTGATGCAGGAGAGTACATAGCACATCATATTTTTTTTTGCTTTACTGTGAGTAAGGACTGGTTTGATGGTGGGAACGTGTGATGCTGTCCCATTGTGTTTAGGAGGAGCAACTATGTGGCCATATTGTTGGGGTTGGGATTTGAGGAAAGTTTAATCATTTCATCAGAAACCATGGATATCAGGAACCATCTGGAAAGATGGACTTTTTTAAAGCAAACAATGTAAAAAGGCGCAAAAAAGTCTGGAATTACAGAGCACAAGTTAAAGGAGCTGATGGAATCACATTTCACTGGTACACAGCTGTACCTTGTATAATTTCATGTGACATATAAATGATTGACTGATTGATATTTTTACGTGATGGGCGACTGACCAGGTGTCACTATTTGTCGAGTTGGGCGTGAGAACGTGAGGACGTGAGGATGTGAGGATGTGAGGATGTGAGGACGTGAGGACGAGGATGAACGTGAGGATGTGAGGACGTGAGGACGTGAGGATGTGAGGACGTGAGAGAGAGAGAGATGTGATAGAGTGAGAAGGGAAACCATCAGTATCATTTAAAATGTGATTTAAAGCAGCTCATTAGATATGACGTCTCAGCAATACTTCAGACACTGTGACACGCTCATAGTCTTGTGTTACCCATGAATAATGTATTCATTCATTTTAAGCATGCCATGTTTATTCATCAATAATTTACCCAGAATACCCGTGTCTTATTTATGTTGTGTCGCTCTGCATTTCTCTAGATTTGATTATATGGCTCATTGATGGCTGTTGACTGGATAGTTGATTTTTATAAATAAACACACAAAAAGATAAGTAAGTACACTTGTGCACAGTATATAATAGCATTTCATTTTTCTAACACCTTTATCTTACAACAGTGTATTTGTTTGTTGCTCTTTCTTTCATTCTTTCTGCTCTATCAGAGAAATTGAGAGACATCAGCGTAACAGTCAGAACGTGGGCATGTCTAAACCCGAGGATTAATCTTGCACAAATGAGCAGGTAAGATGCATCTCACATCCTTGTTTTTGCTGAAATTAACATGCTCAACATCATCTATAATACTGATTCTTCTAGTCCTTTATAATTCCGCTAAATCCTAAAATTATGATCCTTATGGGAATAAAGAAAAAACAGAACCACTGTTCATATCAGTGTTGTATGATTCAATGTTTTTAATTAATTGTGAAAATCCCAATATCAGAACGCTATTTCAGATCTGCTCACCATTAATATTAGAACGACTGGCACTGTGTGGAGAGGTCAGATTAAGCAGGATGCCAGGTGATCCACATGCATGAGCGGGGTGACGTGCTCCAGATGTGTATGGCAAGCACTGAATGCAGTGCTCTGATCTTACCTGGCAAAGAAGGAGGCAGCAGCAGAAGTGGTTGTTGAAGCTGTCGTGGTTACAGGTGGCGTGTGGGAAGGAGAGTTTGAATGTGATGCTGAATTTGTGTGTGAAGGAGAGTGTGTGTTGTAGCGGTTCAGGGCAGCCTCAGTCAAGCCGTCTCTAGAGTCCTCAGAGATCATCTGGGAGATCTGACGAGAGACAGAGAGATACATAATGTTTACTCACAATAGTTGACATATTTTCTGTGTTTGTGATTTGTTGCTTCACTGCAAAGCAGCCATTGTTATATATATCGAGGGGGAATGATCCACCCAGGCAGCAACCTAGGGGCTGAAAAATGAAGCCAACGTAGAAGTGCCAAGAACTGCACTTCCTTGAATGGCCACTCAAGGCTGGCTCCTAAACAGATGAAATCCCCACAGAACCCCATGTTAAAATGCCCAACTTTACAGCAGAAATAAACATGTTGATAGCCAGGTACAAAAAAGCCAGGTTTTGATTTTCTATGGCTAATTCCCACATTCACATTGTACGTGACTGAATTTTTTAACTTGTATAACTTTTTATATAGCATTTTTTATGAGGCTTGAAGTTCCACAGGCTGTTTTAGAGATGTTGCTACACTTAATGATTCAGGTCCACCCTTTGCTCCTCAACAGCTCCACTGTCTCATCCACATGAAATGCTGAGCTCAAGGCGTCAAAATGGGAGTCCACATGCCCTCAGGTGTATTTTACGTATGTAGACAGTTAAGAGGCATAAAACGATATTTTTTAATGAAGATAAGAACAATATCTTTAAGTTGCCTCAGGTAGTGCGAATAAAAAACAAGACACAGCACACTCACTGTAAGATATCAATAACAAAATTATTTTTAGGTTGTCTGAGGTAGCAAAAAAAAGTGACAATGACATGCATGTGTACTCCTTTACAGGCCTGTTTATTTTCTGAGTTTCTGCTGACTTTGTACCATATTTTCTACACTGAGCAAATAGAGTTGGAACGGTAGGTTGCAAGTGCGAGCTGACAGTGTTGTGCACGACAACTAACATATTCACCTGCTAGTGAGGGACATGGCTGTGAGCCTGCCTGTCTGTCTGCAGTGGTGCTGTGTGTGTAGTTGTGTGTCAATGAGGTGGCAAAGACGGCACAGTTGCTATTGATACTGTTGGCAGTGAGTATCTAATACTAATTTTTAGTATTGATAAATAAATGAGTATCGATTTTTTTGAAACCCTACTGTGTAGATGTACTTGCTCAAGATAAATAACATAATAGGAGTTAAGTTTATGATTCTCAAATTTACATTTTTTTCTGGAGTCAACACATTGTGTGAGTGACTATAGGAATGACTAGAAAGAGAGAGAGAGGTCATTGTCCATCATTTTCACCCCTCTTCTGTTTTCTCTCTTGCACTCGGGCAGGTGTGACAAGAGTTTTATTCCTGAATGACTTTGATCATGCTGACTGTATATATGTCCATCATGACAAACACATACACACGTACACTGCAGTGCACTACAGTATATCTCTGACCTTGTCTTTTCCAGATGGTCAGATTACAGATTCAGGTCAATTTGTTTCCCGTTTTAGAATATCTTGATTGTGTATTCTGATGGAATTTTGGCTTTAGAAATACTGAAACAATTTACAGAATATTTTTCAAAAGAAAAAACATGCAAAACATGTCAAATCCCCCTTTATCACTTGAATTTAAATTTAATATCTGACATCAGTTCAACTTTTGATAAGGAAATTATTATTGATGACTGTCTCATATTCTTATCTAGTCTCCTGCCATCAGGGTAGGAGACTTTTTTTGATTGATTCATGTTCATTTCAAGTGTGTGTGTGCGTGTGTGTTTCCCTTGGCAGACAGACAGCAGATAAGCTCTCCACTGATCACACTGAACCAGCAGCAGAATGTTGTCTGGGTCCCAGATAGACACAAACAAAACACACCCTCTCTCTTTAGTTTCTCTCATTTAACCTTACGCCTCCTCCTTTGCTTCCACTCTGTCATTTCTTTTCTTCTCTCCACTTCTTTTTATCATTGCCTCTAACCTATTCAATTTCATTTTCTCTGCCCCTTTGCTCTGCCATCTTAGGCTGCTCACATTTGTCCTTTATTATTGAATCATCCTTCAGGGCATTTGTCCTTTATTAGATAGAATTCAGGCAAGGAGGACAGTGGGGACGGAGAGAGAGAGAACTATGAGCTTATAACACTGTACAGAAATGAAATTTGTAGTGCCTCTGTGTTACTGGGTATATGTACAATAACTTTATCTTTGTATGCACTTGCCTACATAGCTATCTTTAATATTTGTTTTAGCCTTTTGCCTTTTTTTACGCAGCTGATGTATCGCCATGTTTCTACAGTAACCCAGAATGGATAAACCAATCACTGGGTCATTTGCGTTTTCCCATCAGCTAGTGCAGTTCACAGCCTATCCGTCATGAGAGCATCGCAAAAACACGGATTTGTTACAAGTGAAACGGCTTTATTCAGTGTTTTCGCCAGATTAAATCACCTGGTCCATTTGTTGTGGAGAAGAAGAGACTTCTGTGTGGTGGTTGGCTCCCAGTTTGAAATCTAAGCAATGAACACTAAAGAAATTCTAATCTGGAGGAGTTTCAACCTCTCTGCAATCTTCACCGCTAGATGCCACTAAATTCCTCTAAATCTTAGACACTGTTCCTTTAAAGCCACATATAGAGTGGACTTTTATTTATGAACGCCCACTATATTCAGACTCTTAGACTCTTGCCAAAAGGAATTCCACAATGTTGATTAAACCATTGCTGCAAGGGAAAACTCTGTATTTGTCAGTATACCTTAGTAGTGGTGGCAGGTCTCTTATTTATTTTAAATTAGTTTAATTTTTGTTGCCTTCATCAGTTTGGCACTGCTTTTAATTTTTCTGACCTAATACTTCGTTTGTATGTGTGTGATTCTGATATTTTTTTAAATACTATATATGTTGACAATTTGAAACAAAAGTTTTTTTTAGAGTCCTTAGCAATACAGCTGCATGACAGAAGATAAGTTAGACAATCTTAAGAAGCGTTGAAGAAAAAATTGGAGTGGATGCTTTAGATAACAAAGAAAGGATCAAAGTCAAAAAAAAGACAAAGACAGTGCTGCTGGTGGTGGGGGAGCTGCAGCAAGCTTTGCATGTCATACCACATGCCGGCAATGTTTATGTAATTGCTCTCACTGTCAGAGGGGGACAACAACAGTTCCTCACACCAGCGTTAAGGTTTTGTTGCTTATGTGTGTGGGGGTCTTTGGTCGAGAGTGAGAAGATGCTTGAGAGAAATACAAAGGCATTTCAACCGCTTTGTATGAAAGTGTGTGTTGCACTTTGTCACTGTGTGCACAGGTGTGTGGTCATATGTGTGTGTGTGTGTGTGTTTGTGTGTGTGTAGGTGACCCATTCGTGAAATAGATATGGATTATTGATTATAGTTCTTTATGTGCTGCCAGCAGCCAGACAGCAGAGCACCTAAATCATCACCCCACGCTCCAATGGAGGAATGATAGCCTGTGTGAGACTAAGTCTGTGAACATGTATGGCTATTGTGAGCATTTCTGAGTGTGTTCATGTGTCTGCATTTCTCTGCACCTGTGTGTATGTGTGTGTAAATCAGCTCCCCTCTACGTATATTTACTGCTGAGGGCTCCTGGGGTCCAAGCACGCAGCCCACTGCCTTGATAAATTACCTATTGTAAATGAGATGCCTCTATAGTTTATATACGTCCTCTCTGTGCACCGACATGCATTTCAAATGCTCAGGCTAAGCATGCTGTCCCTGCATTATTAAAGGAGTTGTGAACATATGGAATAAAGGTTCAGTGAGCTACATGGAATACCTGCACATTTGTACTGGCTACTCATTTATCCTTATAAATGGGAGGAGGAAAACAACCATGGTGTGGGAGAAATGTCCCTGTGGAGGGTTAGTATAATGTGGGCTTAAAACTAGAGTAAAGGTGGTTGAATAATATGTAGCGGTCAGCAGCTCAGTGTGCAGAGAAAGGATAGACTCTATGTTTTATTCAGCTGCACCTTCCATGGATGCCAAAAAAGTGCAATAACCATATCCTCATTCATTTTATACTATCACAAGAGTCCAAAAGGTTTGCTGTGCTTCTCTGCATCTGAAACTGCGGTGTGCTGATGGGTAATTATGCTTCATGCATCTCATTAAACCAGCTATTGTAAGAAAGCTGTCAAATTAGTTCTGCATCTGAACCACTGCGCACAGAGAATAGATGGATAGTATTATTATTTCTCCATAGATTGGATTCCTTTTTTCCTACCATATATTTTTAATTGGAAACCGGTATTATACAAATATCATGTGCAGAGTACAAATCTGTGCTCTTGAAAATGGTTTTCCCCCTTTTTGCTTTGTTAAAACTGAGAAATGTAACAGCACCTTTCTCTAACCCCCAAACTCTCAGAGAAAGACAGGAGCGCAAAAAACCCAAACAAACAAATAATAAAATGAATCAAGCGCGCACACACACAAAGTGAATAAAACAAATAAAATTTGGAAGAAAGTACAATAATAAGGATGCTCACGGTACTTACTTCAAAGAATGAATCTACTGAAAATCAGTTGGGGTCCAGAGAAATAATAGAAAACATTGGCACCTCTTGAGGAGTATTGTATCTGTACTTAATACCTTTAGGATATCAATCGAAATGGGGCGCCTGGTGGCTCAGTGGATAGAGCAGCGCCCCATATACAGATGTTGTGTCCTTGCTGCATCAACTGCCCTTTGCTGCATATCGCCCTCCCTCTCTCTCCCCCTCTCACACTTATATGGTCCTGTCAAATAAAGGCAATAAAAACAAAAAAAAAATCATCTTAAAAAAAACAACATATCAACCAAAATAACTCAGTACAAAGTCAAACAATGACTGCTGTTAAAGATCACACTCACACAGAAATGGCTTGACTGTTGTTAAACCCATTAATAACCATAATAAGTAACATTAGCTGTGTAAAGCTAATAGCTAACTCTGTCACAGTGTGTGTGCAGCCAGACAGTTTTAACAACCCTCTCCTGCAAGGAGCCCCCACTCCCGCCATAGCAGCTACAGCCCATACAGTCTGTGATGAGGTAAATTGAGGGACGTGTATTTGACAAAGCTGGCAGATCAGTGTGCCTATACGCCTATAGTATGGCTATACTGCATGCCACTACATTTACATTATGGATATCAAATGAAGTACTCTATTGGTAACAGTATCACTATAAAGGTACTGGGATTGTATTTTTTTTAAATGATACAGATCCCTCACCAGGAAATAGAAGGTGGATTTGTGCTTTTCCAGTGTAACAGAATACATCTACGGTGTATGACTGAGGCAAATGCAACAACATGAGCATCTTTCTTAGTAAGACTAGCTGATATGAGCAGTACCCCAGAGATGACAGAACAAATTCCTGCATGGTCTCCTGGTTACTGCTCTGATATGGATGGCACTTGGGGGTTATGTAGTCATGTAATGAATTGTGTTTTTGTTGTTTGTCTTTGTTCTTAGGAGGTCATTACTCTTTTTCCTTCTAGACTTTTCCCCACAAGGTACACAGGCTGAGTTTCTCTCTTTACATTCTACCTTAAATTAAATTAAATTACTCTGGATGAAACTTTAATGATCCCTATGGGGATATCAGGTCATCGAAGCCAGAGACACAGATCTGGAAAACACCAGGGCAGAGAGAGTGCTGAGTATAACAGTGAAATCATTAAAAACACAGCATCTGACCGTCATGTTTTCATGTCACCTCATTCTGAGGTTGTACCTGTCAATGAGAGACTTTGATGAATGTGAGATCAGATTTCCCCAGTAAGACAAGATAAAAAATAAACACTTAGACACTTACTCTGTCACTCTCAGCCCTCCTCTTTCTCTGCACTAGAACACTTACCCACACCTCTCTATCTCTGCTTTTAGAAAAAAGTAAAAGCTGCCTCATTCATCTTCATTACAAGACAAACGCCATTTCCCAAGTCCCCACCCTCCTCATCTGTCACTTTTACATTTATTTTGTTTTTCGGTCCTTTTTCAACCACATACTGCAGGCAGCCAACATAGAATTTGTGCCTAGAATTTCGGGTTTGTATAAGGAAGATGAAAAAGGAAATGATGTGCTTGTGTGTCCATGTGTGTGGTCCTGCCTGCTTTTATCAGGGGGATAGACACAATCTGTAAAACAATCTAAATGCTTACTGCAGCAGAGAGGAGGCAGAGAGAGAGAGCCTGGCCTTTCACAATGGAAGTGGGAGAGAGACACTAAAAAATATGAGTGATTGAAACAAGGTGTTTATTTAGTCTGCATTAGAGATGGAATTACATAAACAGAGTATATGTGAGACAGAGGGAAGAAATAAGCAAAGAATTCAATAAACACAGTCATGAAAAATAGACAACACACAAGGAAATGACATGTCGGGAGAGTGGAGGCAAAAAAGAAATGAAAGAGTGGGAGTAAATGATAGCTATACATAGAAGGAGAGAGAATAAATGTGAGGCAGAGGAGAGTGTGATAGAATATCTAATTCCTATCTACATATGTGCAGCATGTTGCATAATCAAATCTGAAACAGCCTCAAGGCTAAATACTGCGTGCCAAAAGACAGAGAGAAAATAGTGACAGGAAGAAATGTAGTTTTATGTACATTCACTTTGCAGCACAGATGATTTTATGGAAAGCAGAGATGATAAGTGCTTTCTAAAACTCTCATGATTCAAAGGATATTACTAAAAACACTACTTTTTCAATCATGCATGCACTTATTTTCTTATTTCTCTTATTTTATGCAGCAACACAAAACTACACGTCAATGCTAAATGCTGCCCTCTCTTGGCAACTGAGCATGTCCACTTATCTCTCATAAAGTAACTCAGAGGGACCTTGGCTGGAGTAATTAATGGAATATGCATTGTTTTGTAAGTTTGGTGTGCTCGTCAAGATTTATTTAAGCTTATAAAATCGGAGACACTAAACTGCCTTAGGCTGTTCTCTTGTACCCTTTGTGTGTTTCTTTATAAGAAGTAATGCACCAATATTATAACATATAGCACATAATCATGAGCCAGTAATTTGTGTATAAGAGATGAATTTGGGAAGGCTGTGATCATGTGACCAATGCACTTATGGGAACAAAGAAGGAAGCAGTCTATTAAGAAGGCAGGTTCGAGAGGTGGATGGGTCACAAAACCCGGGACTTTCCCCCAGGACTTATGCTAGGTTTACGGCTTTGTTTACCCATTTGAACACTGAGCCAATCAACCAAAGTCAACCTAACCACAGAAACTTTACGTTAAGCACATAGTTTCATTTGTGAGGCGCTAATTCGACAGATACCATACAATCCATTGAATGAGGATACGTTGTCCATCTATGTGCTGTTATTAGTCTTCACTTGCAATTGCTGGCCAGTGTGCAACTTCACTGGAGCAACCGGACCACTGTACTCCCATTACTATGCCAGACCCATGACGGACAGTAGTGGAAAAAAGCGCTGCTCTTTCACTTTCCCCAAACAGACTTATCATAGTAGGATCATAGTAGTGACCTTCAGGTCACAAACTTCTCTAACCTACCCTGTTACAATTTGTACAAAATCAAAGCTAACCATCCATTGCCAACCACTGTCCAACTTTGCTGGATATCCTTATGGGTTAATTAGGGCAGCAGTGGTGGCGTATAGGTTAGAGAAGTTTGTGACCTGAAGGTCACTACTATGACCTACTATGATAAGTCTGTTTGGGGAAAGTGAAAGAGCAGCGCTTTTTTCCACTACTGTCCGTCATGGGTCTGGCATAGTAATGGGAGTACAGTGGTCCGGTTGCTCCAGTGTAGTTGCACACTGGCCAGCAATTGCAAGTGAAGACTAATAACAGCACATAGATGGACAACGTATCCTCATTCAATGGATTGTATGGTATCTGTCGAATTAGCGCCTCACAAATGAAACTATGTGCTTAACGTAAAGTTTCTGTGGTTAGGTTGACTTTGGTTGATTGGCTCAGTGTTCAAATGGGTAAACAAAGCCGTAAACCTAGCATAAGTCCTGGGGGAAAGTCCCGGGTTTTGTGACCCATCCACCTCTCGAACCTGCCTTCTTAATAGACTGCTTCCTTCTTTGTTCCCATAAGTGCATTGGTCACATGATCACAGCCTTCCCAAATTCATCTCTTATACACAAATTACTGGCTCATGATTATGTGCTATATGTTATAATATTGGTGCATTACTTCTTATAAAGAAACACACAAAGGGTACAAGAGAACAGCCTAAGGCAGTTTAGTGTCTCCGATTTTATAAGCTTAAATAAATCTTGATGAGCACACCAAACTTACAAAACAATGCATATTCCATTAATTACTCCAGCCAAGGTCCCTCTGAGTTACTTTATGAGAGATAAGTGGACATGCTCAGTTGCCAAGAGAGGGCAGCATTTAGCATTGACGTGTAGTTTTGTGTTGCTGCATAAAAAGAGAAATAAGAAAATAAGTGCATGCATGATTGAAAAAGTAGTGTTTTTAGTAATATCCTTTGAATCATGAGAGTTTTAGAAAGCACTTATCATCTCTGCTTTCCATAAAATCATCTGTGCTGCAAAGTGAATGTACATAAAACTACATTTCTTCCTGTCACTATTTTCTCTCTGTCTTTTGGCACGCAGTATTTAGCCTTGAGGCTGTTTCAGATTTGATTATGCAACATGCTGCACATATGTAGATAGGAATTAGATATTCTATCACACTCTCCTCTGCCTCACATTTATTCTCTCTCCTTCTATGTATAGCTATCATTTACTCCCACTCTTTCATTTCTTTTTTGCCTCCACTCTCCCGACATGTCATTTTCCTTGTGTGTTGTCTATTTTTCATGACTGTTTATTGAATTCTTTGCTTATTTCTTCCCTCTGTCTCACATATACTCTGTTTATGTAATTCCATCTCTAATGCAGACTAAATAAACACCTTGTTTCAATCACTCAGTTATTTTTTAGTGTCTCTCTCCCACTTCCATTGTGAAAGGCCAGGCTCTCTCTCTCTGCCTCCTCTCTGCTGCAGTAAGCATTTAGATTGTTTTACAGATTGTGTCTATCCCCCTGATAAAAGCAGGCAGGACCACACACATGGACACACAAGCACATCATTTCCTTTTTCATCTTCCTTATACAAACCCGAAATTCTAGGCACAAATTCTATGTTGGCTGCCTGCAGTATGTGGTTGAAAAAGGACCGAAAAACAAAATAAATGTAAAAGTGACAGATGAGGAGGGTGGGGACTTGGGAAATGGCGTTTGTCTTGTAATGAAGATGAATGAGGCAGCTTTTACTTTTTTCTAAAAGCAGAGATAGAGAGGTGTGGGTAAGTGTTCTAGTGCAGAGAAAGAGGAGGGCTGAGAGTGACAGAGTAAGTGTCTAAGTGTTTATTTTTTATCTTGTCTTACTGGGGAAATCTGATCTCACATTCATCAAAGTCTCTCATTGACAGGTACAACCTCAGAATGAGGTGACATGAAAACATGACGGTCAGATGCTGTGTTTTTAATGATTTCACTGTTATACTCAGCACTCTCTCTGCCCTGGTGTTTTCCAGATCTGTGTCTCTGGCTTCGATGACCTGATATCCCCATAGGGATCATTAAAGTTTCATCCAGAGTAATTTAATTTAATTTATGGTAGAATGTAAAGAGAGAAACTCAGCCTGTGTACCTTGTGGGGAAAAGTCTAGAAGGAAAAAGAGTAATGACCTCCTAAGAACAAAGACAAACAACAAAAACACAATTCATTACATGACTACATAACCCCCAAGTGCCATCCATATCAGAGCAGTAACCAGGAGACCATGCAGGAATTTGTTCTGTCATCTCTGGGGTACTGCTCATATCAGCTAGTCTTACTAAGAAAGATGCTCATGTTGTTGCATTTGCCTCAGTCATACACCGTAGATGTATTCTGTTACACTGGAAAAGCACAAATCCACCTTCTATTTCCTGGTGAGGGATCTGTATCATTTAAAAAAAATACAATCCCAGTACCTTTATAGTGATACTGTTACCAATAGAGTACTTCATTTGATATCCATAATGTAAATGTAGTGGCATGCAGTATAGCCATACTATAGGCGTATAGGCACACTGATCTGCCAGCTTTGTCAAATACACGTCCCTCAATTTACCTCATCACAGACTGTATGGGCTGTAGCTGCTATGGCGGGAGTGGGGGCTCCTTGCAGGAGAGGGTTGTTAAAACTGTCTGGCTGCACACACACTGTGACAGAGTTAGCTATTAGCTTTACACAGCTAATGTTACTTATTATGGTTATTAATGGGGTTTAACAACAGTCAAGCCATTTCTGTGTGAGTGTGATCTTTAACAGCAGTCATTGTTTGACTTTGTACTGAGTTATTTTGGTTGATATGTTGTTTTTTTTTAAGATGATTTTTTTTTTTTGTTTTTATTGCCTTTATTTGACAGGACCATATAAGTGTGAGAGGGGGAGAGAGAGGGAGGGCGATATGCAGCAAAGGGCAGTTGATGCAGCAAGGACACAACATCTGTATATGGGGCGCTGCTCTATCCACTGAGCCACCAGGCGCCCCATTTCAATTGATATCCTAAAGGTATTAAGTACAGATACAATACTCCTCAAGAGGTGCCAATGTTTTCTATTATTTCTCTGGACCCCAACTGATTTTCAGTAGATTCATTCTTTGAAGTAAGTACCGTGAGCATCCTTATTATTGTACTTTCTTCCAAATTTTATTTGTTTTATTCACTTTGTGTGTGTGCGCGCTTGATTCATTTTATTTATTTGTTTGTTTGGGTTTTTTGCGCTCCTGTCTTTCTCTGAGAGTTTGGGGGTTAGAGAAAGGTGCTGTTACATTTCTCAGTTTTAACAAAGCAAAAAGGGGGAAAACCATTTTCAAGAGCACAGATTTGTACTCTGCACATGATATTTGTATAATACCGGTTTCCAATTAAAAAATATATGGTAGGAAAAAAGGAATCCAATCTATGGAGAAATAATAATACTATCCATCTATTCTCTGTGCGCAGTGGTTCAGATGCAGAACTAATTTGACAGCTTTCTTACAATAGCTGGTTTAATGAGATGCATGAAGCATAATTACCCATCAGCACACCGCAGTTTCAGATGCAGAGAAGCACAGCAAACCTTTTGGACTCTTGTGATAGTATAAAATGAATGAGGATATGGTTATTGCACTTTTTTGGCATCCATGGAAGGTGCAGCTGAATAAAACATAGAGTCTATCCTTTCTCTGCACACTGAGCTGCTGACCGCTACATATTATTCAACCACCTTTACTCTAGTTTTAAGCCCACATTATACTAACCCTCCACAGGGACATTTCTCCCACACCATGGTTGTTTTCCTCCTCCCATTTATAAGGATAAATGAGTAGCCAGTACAAATGTGCAGGTATTCCATGTAGCTCACTGAACCTTTATTCCATATGTTCACAACTCCTTTAATAATGCAGGGACAGCATGCTTAGCCTGAGCATTTGAAATGCATGTCGGTGCACAGAGAGGACGTATATAAACTATAGAGGCATCTCATTTACAATAGGTAATTTATCAAGGCAGTGGGCTGCGTGCTTGGACCCCAGGAGCCCTCAGCAGTAAATATACGTAGAGGGGAGCTGATTACACACACATACACACAGGTGCAGAGAAATGCAGACACATGAACACACTCAGAAATGCTCACAATAGCCATACATGTTCACAGACTTAGTCTCACACAGGCTATCATTCCTCCATTGGAGCGTGGGGTGATGATTTAGGTGCTCTGCTGTCTGGCTGCTGGCAGCACATAAAGAACTATAATCAATAATCCATATCTATTTCACGAATGGGTCACCTACACACACACAAACACACACACACACACACATATGACCACACACCTGTGCACACAGTGACAAAGTGCAACACACACTTTCATACAAAGCGGTTGAAATGCCTTTGTATTTCTCTCAAGCATCTTCTCACTCTCGACCAAAGACCCCCACACACATAAGCAACAAAACCTTAACGCTGGTGTGAGGAACTGTTGTTGTCCCCCTCTGACAGTGAGAGCAATTACATAAACATTGCCGGCATGTGGTATGACATGCAAAGCTTGCTGCAGCTCCCCCACCACCAGCAGCACTGTCTTTGTCTTTTTTTTTGACTTTGATCCTTTCTTTGTTATCTAAAGCATCCACTCCAATTTTTTCTTCAACGCTTCTTAAGATTGTCTAACTTATCTTCTGTCATGCAGCTGTATTGCTAAGGACTCTAAAAAAAACTTTTGTTTCAAATTGTCAACATATATAGTATTTAAAAAAATATCAGAATCACACACATACAAACGAAGTATTAGGTCAGAAAAATTAAAAGCAGTGCCAAACTGATGAAGGCAACAAAAATTAAACTAATTTAAAATAAATAAGAGACCTGCCACCACTACTAAGGTATACTGACAAATACAGAGTTTTCCCTTGCAGCAATGGTTTAATCAACATTGTGGGAATTCCTTTTGGCAAGAGTCTGAATATAGTGGGCGTCCATAAATAAAAGTCTACTCTATATGTGGCTTTAAAGGAACAGTGTCTAAGATTTAGAGGAATTTAGTGGCATCTAGCGGTGAAGATTGCAGAGAGGTTGAAACTCCTCCAGATTAGAATTTCTTTAGTGTTCATTGCTTAGATTTCAAACTGGGAGCCAACCACCACAGAAGTCTCTTCTTCTCCACAACAAATGGACCAGGTGATTTAATCTGGCGAAAACACTGAATAAAGCCGTTTCACTTGTAACAAATCCGTGTTTTTGCGATGCTCTCATGACGGATAGGCTGTGAACTGCACTAGCTGATGGGAAAACGCAAATGACCCAGTGATTGGTTTATCCATTCTGGGTTACTGTAGAAACATGGCGATACATCAGCTGCGTAAAAAAAGGCAAAAGCTAAAACAAATATTAAAGATAGCTATGTAGGCAAGTGCATACAAAGATAAAGTTATTGTACATATACCCAGTAACTCACAGAGGCACTACAAATTTCATTTCTGTACAGTGTTATAAGCTCATAGTTCTCTCTCTCCGTCCCCACTGTCCTCCTTGCCTGAATTCTATCTAATAAAGGACAAATGCCCTGAAGGATGATTCAATAATAAAGGACAAATGTGAGCAGCCTAAGATGGCAGAGCAAAGGGGCAGAGAAATGAAATTGAATAGGTTAGAGGCAATGATAAAAAGAAGTGGAGAGAAGGAAAAGAAATGACAGAGTGGAAGCAAAGGAGGAGAGGCGTAAGGTTAAATGAGAGAAACTAAAGAGAGAGGGTGTGTTTGTTTGTGTCTATCTGGGACCCAGACAACATTCTGCTGCTGGTTCAGTGTGATCAGTGGAGAGCTTATCTGCTGTCTGTCTGCCAAGGGAAAACACACACGCACACACACACTTGAAATGAACATGAATCAAAAAAAGTCTCCTACCCTGATGGCAGGAGACTAGATAAGAATATGAGACAGTCATCAGATAATAATTTCCTTATCAAAAGTTGAACTGATGTCAGATATTAAATTTAAATTCAAGTGATAAAGGGGGATTTGACATGTTTTGCATGTTTTTTCTTTTGAAAAATATTCTGTAAATTGTTTCAGTATTTCTAAAGCCAAAATTCCATCAGAATACACAATCAAGATATTCTAAAACGGGAAACAAATTGACCTGAATCTGTAATCTGACCATCTGGAAAAGACAAGGTCAGAGATATACTGTAGTGCACTGCAGTGTACGTGTGTATGTGTTTGTCATGATGGACATATATACAGTCAGCATGATCAAAGTCATCCAGGAATAAAACTCTTGTCACACCTGCCCGAGTGCAAGAGAGAAAACAGAAGAGGGGTGAAAATGATGGACAATGACCTCTCTCTCTCTTTCTAGTCATTCCTATAGTCACTCACACAATGTGTTGACTCCAGAAAAAAATGTAAATTTGAGAATCATAAACTTAACTCCTATTATGTTATTTATCTTGAGCAAGTACATCTACACAGTAGGGTTTCAAAAAAATCGATACTCATTTATTTATCAATACTAAAAATTAGTATTAGATACTCACTGCCAACAGTATCAATAGCAACTGTGCCGTCTTTGCCACCTCATTGACACACAACTACACACACAGCACCACTGCAGACAGACAGGCAGGCTCACAGCCATGTCCCTCACTAGCAGGTGAATATGTTTAGTTGTCGTGCACAACACTGTCAGCTCGCACTTGCAACCTACTGTTCCAACTCTATTTGCTCAGTGTAGAAAATATGGTACAAAGTCAGCAGAAACTCAGAAAATAAACAGGCCTGTAAAGGAGTACACATGCATGTCATTGTCACTTTTTTTTTGCTACCTCAGACAACCTAAAAATAATTTTGTTATTGATATCTTACAGTGAGTGTGCTGTGTTTTGTTTTTTATTCACACTACCTGAGGCAACTTAAAGATATTGTTCTTATCTTCATTAAAAATATCGTTTTATGCCTCTTAACTGTCTACATACGTAAAATACACCTGGAGGGCATGTGGACTCCCATTTTTGACGCCTTGAGCTCAGCATTTCATGTGGATGAGACAGTGGAGCTGTTGAGGAGCAAAGGGTGGACCTGAATCATTAAGTGTAGCAACATCTCTAAAAAACAGCCTGTGGAACTTCAAGCCTCATAAAAAATGCTATATAAAAAGTTATACAAGTTAAAAAATTCAGTCACGTACAATGTGAATGTGGGAATTAGCCATAGAAAATCAAAACCTGGCTTTTTTGTACCTGGCTATCAACATGTTTATTTCTGCTGTAAAGTTGGGCATTTTAACATGGGGTTCTGTGGGATTTCATCTGTTTAGGAGCCAGCCTTGAGTGGCCATTCAAGGAAGTGCAGTTCTTGGCACTTCTACGTTGGCTTCATTTTTCAGCCCCTAGGTTGCTGCCTGGGTGGATCATTCCCCCTCGATATATATAACAATGGCTGCTTTGCAGTGAAGCAACAAATCACAAACACAGAAAATATGTCAACTATTGTGAGTAAACATTATGTATCTCTCTGTCTCTCGTCAGATCTCCCAGATGATCTCTGAGGACTCTAGAGACGGCTTGACTGAGGCTGCCCTGAACCGCTACAACACACACTCTCCTTCACACACAAATTCAGCATCACATTCAAACTCTCCTTCCCACACGCCACCTGTAACCACGACAGCTTCAACAACCACTTCTGCTGCTGCCTCCTTCTTTGCCAGGTAAGATCAGAGCACTGCATTCAGTGCTTGCCATACACATCTGGAGCACGTCACCCCGCTCATGCATGTGGATCACCTGGCATCCTGCTTAATCTGACCTCTCCACACAGTGCCAGTCGTTCTAATATTAATGGTGAGCAGATCTGAAGTAGCGTTCTGATATTGGGATTTTCACAATTAATTAAAAACACTGAATCATACAACACTGATATGAACAGTGGTTCTGTTTTTTCTTTATTCCCATAAGGATCATAATTTTAGGATTTAGCGGAATTATAAGGACTAGAAGAATCAGTATTATAGATGATGTTGAGCATGTTTAATTTCAGCAAAAACAAGGATGTGAGATGCATCTTACCTGCTCATTTGTGCAAGATTAATCCTCGGGTTTAGACATGCCCACGTTCTGACTGTTACGCTGATGTCTCTCAATTTCTCTGATAGAGCAGAAAGAATGAAAGAAAGAGCAACAAACAAATACACTGTTGTAAGATAAAGGTGTTAGAAAAATGAAATGCTATTTATATACTGTGCACAAGTGTACTTACTTATCTTTTTGTGTGTTTATTTATAAATCAACTATCCAGTCAACAGCCATCAATGAGCCATATAATCAAATCTAGAGAAATGCAGAGCGACACACAACATAAATAAGACACGGGTATTCTGGGTAAATTATTGATGAATAAACATGGCATGCTTAAAATGAATGAATACATTATTCATGGGTAACACAAGACTATGAGCGTGTCACAGTGTCTGAAGTATTGCTGAGACGTCATATCTAATGAGCTGCTTTAAATCACATTTTAAATGATACTGATGGTTTCCCTTCTCACTCTATCACATCCTTCTCCTCTCCTCACATCCTCACGTCCTCACATCCTCACGTCCTCACGTCCTCACATCCTCACATCCTCACATTCTCACGTCACTCCTCACATCCTCACATCCTCACATCCTCACGTCCTCACGTTCTCACGCCCAACTCGACAAATAGTGACACCTGGTCAGTCGCCCATCACGTAAAAATATCAATCAGTCAATCATTTATATGTCACATGAAATTATACAAGGTACAGCTGTGTACCAGTGAAATGTGATTCCATCAGCTCCTTTAACTTGTGCTCTGTAATTCCAGACTTTTTTGCGCCTTTTTACATTGTTTGCTTTTAAAAAAGTCCATCTTTCCAGATGGTTCCTGATATCCATGGTTTCTGATGAAATGATTAAACTTTCCTCAAATCCCAACCCCAACAATATGGCCACATAGTCGCTCCTCCTAAACACAATGGGACAGCATCACACGTTCCCACCATCAAACCAGTCCTTACTCACAGTAAAGCAAAAAAATATGATGTGCTATGTACTCTCCTGCATCAGTTTTGGATGTCAACATCAACATCAACACACTCTTTCTTTAGCTTTCTTTGTATGACCCCCTACACTGTCAAGGAACAAGGCCATTTTACACACACACGCGCACGCACGCACACACACGCACACGCACACGCACACATCTGTTGACATTCCAAAAATACAGCCAGCTGTCTTTTGGCAGATTTATGAGCATTAACCATCTAAGTGAAAGGACAGGGTTTGTTTAATGGTGCAGGTGTCACTGTCTGTGGACATGTGTGCATGTCTCTCCTGTTTTGGGCACACACACACACACGCACACATGCACACACAGGCACTGTTTGTAATTCCTGTCATTTGTGTGTGCATGTAGTAGGATTTAACTTTAGAACTTAATTGGCAAATGGCAACAGTGTCCACTTTTTCACCTTTAATATTTGACTGTGAATGTTTGCGTAGTTGTCTCTGTGTGTATTAGTAAGTGTGAGCGTTTATGGTTGCTGGATGCAGTCAGCCATGCAGTGCTGGTAAATCCCGTGGCTGTCTTGCTCTTTACTCTCAGACGTGGACTGCATACAGACACTCTTATTACATACATACACACACACACACACACACACACACACACACACACACACACACACACAATCTCCTCTTGCTCACTGTCTGCACACAACAAAATCCCTGTGTCCACCACATCTCCTCTCACCTGATCCCTCTTCCTCTACATCCTCCTCTTTCTATCCCTTCTCCTGTCTTCATGTAATTGCCTTCTCTTTTGTTCTCTACTTTCCTCCACTCCTCTCCTCCCTTTCATCGTTCTCCATTTGTCCCTTATTTCCACCTATTTCTCCCTTTCCACACTGACCTTTTCTTTACCTCTGCTAATGTGCGTGAGAGTAATATCCTTCATTAGTACCGATCTGTCTGTGAATATGTCACACTCACACAGTAGCGCTCCATCTTCCCTGTGCTGCAGTGGCCCTCTGGGGACGGTGGGCTAGAGGATAGAGACATGCTGTACATGCCTGTGTGTGTGTGTGTGTGTGTGTGTGTGTGTGTGTGTGTGTGTGTGTGTGTGTGTGTGTGCGCGCGCGCGTGTGCGTGTGTGCGTGCGTGCGTGCGTGCCTCCCTCGTGTGTGTGTATGCTGTGTCCTCCCTCACTGGGGGAAGGGGGTTTCTATCAGTGAAGGAATTTTTTTACTGCATGCTCCGAGAATTGGATCTTTGGGGACTTGGCTGTGTGTGTGTGGTTATGTGTGTGTGTGTGTGTGTATGTATGTGTTGCTGAAGGTAGCACAGAAAATGAATAGGTCCCAAGTGAGTCGGTGAATTGGGAAGGCGTTATTTTGGATGGAGGATGGCTGTAAGTCACGGTAATGCCGTCTCTTTCTCTGCCACTGTTTGCTGCCTCTTTTTTCCTTCCATTAAATGATAATTGATCAATAATTAGGCACCGTTCATAACGGTTGATTGATGATCTAAATATCAACTGCCTGATAACATCAAAACCACATTTTTTGTTGTCATTTTTGCTAATGTGTCTTTTTACACATTACACATTGAAGAACTTTATTTTATTTGACAGTGAAGAAGCTAATTTGCTCCTTGAGTGATGTTTTTTATTCCCTCACTGTCTTTTAAAGGTCCAAGGTTTATCATTTAGGTGGCTATATTGGCAAAAATTGAATATAATATACTATTTTTTTTTGGTGTATAATCTCCTGAAAAGAAAATCACTGTGTTTTTGTTACACTGGAATGAGCCATTTAAATCTACATAGGGAGCAAGTCCCTGTCTACAGAGATAGCTATGTTTCAACGCTGTGTTTTTACAGTAGCCCCAAATGGACAAACCAAACACTGGCCACCACAGTATGCAGCCCCTCTATGATGAGAGCGTTGCAGAAATACAGATTTTTTTTATGTGAAAAAAAGCTTTATTTAGTGTTTTTACTTTTTTAAATATGTGGATGCATTTGTTTTGGAGAGGAATAGACCTCTGTGATTAATTTAGCTCTGGGGTAAAAACCTCCTGAACAATGAACACTGAAGGAATTCTATCCTGGAAAACTTTCAACTGGATGCAATCTGCAGTCCTTACTGCTAGACTCCATTAAATCCCCCTAAATATTACACATGTCGGACTAAGGGTATAGAGCATGCTGCTGCATGGAAACACAATTTCTGCATGAATCAAACAGATTAGTGACCAGCTCAGTTTTCTACAGAAGCACAGCCCAACATGTGATATGTGTTGTTAGTACACGAGTCTCAAGTATTACGTGGCCATCTTAACTCCATGTCACACACACAGCAACACACAGCAATGTATTCATTTTTTAGAGCTTGGGCTTTTTTTTTGCTTTTTTTTTTTTACATTATAGCATGTAAGATGGGGTCTCATTTGGAAGCAGGGAATGTGTAAATTGGAGGCTATATGTACATGTCAATAGATAAGCAAGTCCTCTGTCTAAGCTTGTCTTGCTGACCCCCCACGACACACACAAACACTAACACACCATCGCTCTCTGTCTCTCCCTTTATCTGCCTCCACTGACATCCTGTTAAATAGAGTGTAATTAGCTGCTGAGCATACAACATAGCCTAGAGACACCAGTCATAAATCAGCTGTGTGTGTTTCAAGTGAGCCTTTATATGTACATGTCAAGTGAGAGTGTTTGTAGTTACGAGGAAGGAAGAGAAAACAAAGCAAAAGCATGTTAGTAGCCGGACTATGTGTGACCTGTGGTGCTTTCTAATGAGAGAGAGACACATGAAGGGACTGAAGGGAAGAGAGCCAAGGATGGATAAAGGGATCAATATGTGTAAGGAAGGCTGAATGGATGGTGGGATGGACGAGTGGATAGAGAAGAAGGCAAAGGATGAAAGGATAAAAAATAATGGGGGAGGGGGTTAAAATAGAGTGAAAGATAAGGGTTTAATTGTAGAGTGAAGAGTGAGAGTGAGAGTGAAGGTAATGGAGAAAGAGGAGGGGCAAACAAAAGGATTGGGGGGTGACAGAGGAAGAGCTGATGGATAGAGAGATGGAGCAGATGGATGGAGAACAAGCGCACTTCACTTTAGGATTCGATTGAAATAGATCCACTCGGCCAAATCCCAGGCCACTTGTCATTAAACGCTACCAATTAGGTGGCGTGTGCATGTGTGTGTGCTATGCTTGAATTGTGCCATAGATTAAACCAGTCAGGGTGAGAGAACATAATAAGAGGGTAATAGTAAACGTATATCAATGGATGCACGTTACCCAATTGATGTGGCTGATAATTTGAAGGATATATTATAAAAACACAATCACCAAAAAAAGCTAATACGTGTTTTGCCCAGGGACCCAGCAGAGAGTAGCTGTGCATGAATCCATCACAATCACATCTCATCCTGAAAGCATCAGCACTGCAGCAGCTGCACAAGCCTGTTGTTTCATTTGTTGCATAGAAAACAAATGTTGATTTTAATCCCTTTTAAGCCTTTTTAATATTGAAAATAAAGCCATATTCTATATTTTTTAAGATACAGTAAATTAATGCACCAATAACTTCATATTATATAATTCACTGCACATTTTTTATACTACATGGGAAGATTTGAGCATTCAAGTGATACAATAAGAAAACCAGTAATTGCTTTTGATTGCATTTGCTGCAATATAAAATCGTAGCTTGCACACAATGAAAAACCAATTAGTTGCCTCCTTGTGGAGCTTTGTTTCATACAGTATATGAACTCTTACACACACATTCGCAGCTACAAACACACACATACAGATTCACACACAAATCTCCTGGAGAGCTCGTCAAATGGTGAAACGCTTCGTCGTTCTCCGGGTCACTGAATCCACATCTCTCTTCTCCTCCCTCCTTCCTGATCCATCGTCCCTCTCTCTCTTCTATCTCTCGCATTGCATTCTCTCTCCATCACGCTGACTCCCCCCCTCTCGCTCTCATTTCTGTAACCTGCTGCAGTTAATTGAAAGCCAATGGTGTGAGAATATGGCTCTTTGACAGAGAGTGTGTCAGGGCACAAGGTCTTCTCTCTTCTCTCTCTTGCTCGCTCTCGCTCTTTTTATAATCATAGAAATATATGTGAAGATAGATTAAAGCAGAACAGAGCAGGAATCTCTGCCAGAGCAGTTTTAGAGGTCTTTTATTTCATCATACCGTTTATAATGCTGCAGTGTTCAAATAGGATTGTTAGAAAATCTGTTTGTTGGATCTGTGGCTTCATAGAGTGCAGAATATATATATATATATATATATATATATAAAAAATATTAATAAATGACATTAAGTGAAAGTGAAAATCAAAATAATGTATTATTACCTATATATCTACACCAATCAGCCAAAACATTAAAACCAGTGAAGAACATTGATTATCTCATGACATTTCTGCTGGGGAACCTGGCAGTCATGGAAATGCCAGATGACACACTCCACCCACCCAAATACTGATGCAGACCAAGTACCTCCCTCATGGCGATGGGCATGAGGGAGTAATTTTAAAATGACTGTACTCACACTGTACCTGCATCATCTGCTGTTTGGATTTTATCCTCTCATATGGTCAAAATGTGTTGGATACATTATTAATTTGAGCATGTTTATATTTTGTGCCTTTTTAACTTAATGTTTGTCTTAACCATTGTACATACTGTATCCTTTTATATATTTTTTTATTATTATTATTATTTTAGGATGCCTATCAATATCAGGCAAGAATCTACTAGTGAAAACTAGCTCCTCAGCTAACTTGCATGTGCATTTGGATTTGTTTAAATGTGGATTTGTGCACATTGTCCCTTCATCTATTACAAAAAAAAACCAAAACAAATTACAGCAGAGTGAGCAACATCCCCAGAGCCAATGAAAATTTGATCTGAGAGATGAGCAGGGGATCTGGGCATTTATAAGATGGTAAGAAGTTACCTACAATTAATTTACCCAAACTACCTGCCTTGTCATGATACAAAGATGGCTTAATGGTGGTTGAGAAGTTTCCCTTCGAGTACAGAACTTTTGTTAATGTTTCTTTCCATCACTAGTGCTCTGTAATAACAGTTTCCTCTTTAATATAAAGTTCTTTAATGTAGGTTAAACAGGAAGTCAGTCTGTTGTATGAATATGTCGTGTTTCTACTGGGGAATAAAGAGTTAGAAAAAAAGGAGAAAAGTTTGACACTAAAGATGATGTGAAGTACCGTTGTGCTGAGAAAGGCAGACAGGAAGAAGCTGGCATGTTGAAGTAAGAAATGAGAGAGCACGGAAAACAAGAGGAGAAAGAAGTGAGAGTTAGAAGTTGAGGTTAAAAGGAGAGAGCAAAGATGGAGAATCTGAGTGCAGAAAAGATGGATTATATATATAAATATAATTTCTGTTGGCTTCTTTTGAGCTGAATGCTGCAGGGAATTGAGCAGCAAGGAAGCAAATGAACCACTCCCTATCCAGATGTTACTATTATGTAAACAGCAGTGGGTGTGTGTGTGTGCATGTGTGTGCATGTGTGTGTGTGTGTGTGTGTGTGTGTGTATGTGTAAGGTTGTATAATCGAGTTCTATTCTGCAATTAGCATATCTGCCATGGTTGTACTGTGGCAAACTGCATGCAATTATAGAGCCATGTACCACCTCTATGTCCTCATCTCCCTTTTTTTCTCCATTTAACTATTTCTTGTTAATGATGTTTTTACAGTGATAAAGCGAAGTATGTGGTTTTAACATATTACAACAGATTGATGAACTGGCTTCTCTGCATTCTTTTGTCTCTAATCTCTCCTCTCAGAGCTGCACAAAAGTTGAACTTAGCCTCCAAGAAGAAGAAGCAGAGGACCGCCGCAGTCACAGCCCCAGTGACATCATCATCACCGTCATGTGACCCACCTCTGTTTCCAACCAATTTCAGCTCTGCCCTGTTGATGGCCCCTCCCCCAGCTCCACCCTGCCTACTCCGTGCAGCCAACAAAATCAAAGATACCCCTGGGCTTGGAAAGGTAAAGGAAAAAATACCTTTTATTTGGCTCTAGTGTTGGAAGGAGATCAAAGTCTACCTTAAAAACATTAAGTTAGTTGTTTTTTTTTTTTAAATTTGTTAAGATAAGCATCAATGACTGTCCATAATACACCTCTGTGTCACTTTTTCAGGAAATAGATCATGTATGTGCTGGTTTGTTCATAATGGCAAATGAATGTTTATTTGCTTTTATCTCTGGTAGTTGAAAGAAATTTCATTTTTTCATATCACAAGTTGACTGACAGGTGTGTGTTTGATGTGTTGACATTAATGCTATGATGCCTGACATGCTCATAGAGAGGGCAAACAAGTCCGCCACCAGTGGAAAACTTTGAGAAAATCTGGTTTTGATACAAAGGATCAAAATGGCAGAATTGGCTGAAGCTGGTTCAGTTTTCCACATTTTGACATGAAAATCAGATGTTTGGGGCACATTAAATGGAGTATGTGCATCTACACTGAAACTGGAATGTTTAAGGAATATTCTTTTTCTTTAGCCACGTAATCAGCTTAGAAAGAATATTGTCTTTTTTGGAGTAAGAGCAAAACCTGGAATGTTTTAAACATGAAAAAACTAGTCAATGAAGTGCCAAATTGTTGTTTTTTGACCGTTTAGTAGTTACTTGGGCAGATCACTTGTGAATCACATAATTTTTCCTTTAGCAAACATCTCATTTAAGACTGTATTAGGCACATTTCGCATGTAACAAATTTTGTTATGATTGATATCAACTCAACTTCCTTGACTTGATTTCAGCACATGCCTTAGGATTTACCTGTCACATAGTACTTGACTCTAAAGGAAATCATTTTATTACATGAAAATAAAAATTAGCTGAATCAAAGTCAGTACATTAAAAAAGTTAGTTTTGTTAGTGTTATTTATTAGAGTAAGTTTTAGTCAGTTCTTATTAGTGTTATTGAGGTTTTATCCTACACGGTCTAATTATGATATTTATCCATTTTGTGAAGTAGGCACTGGTGCTATGACAAAGACGTGTTGACTTTGTTTAGTAATTTAATTTTTGATATCTATAAGCAGCACAGGTTTCAGTGACATCATGATGTAATTTGGTTTTATGCCCTAAAAAGTTCTAAAATATTGAGCTGTAGTATTTTATCATGACCTTGACCAGTTTATCTAAATGTATGCACTGGTATGTGAGTTTCACCTCTGCTGTACCATACTGGAATGCAGCCTAATGGTTACCACGGTAACACATCTCTGGCTGACAAAAGTCATCTGTCACCGTTGCCAACGGTTGATGAAACGTGTGTGTTGGGGTGTGGGGGCGTTTCATGCTTCTCAAGTGTGTGCAATATTGATCGTCCATGTAATGAGTTTTTAGTGCCCCCTCCTCCACAGTTTGAGTGAGGGGCTCACTGATTGTGTGTGTGTGTGTGTGTGTGTGTGTGTGTGTGTGTGTGTGTGTGTGTGTCTGTGTCTGTGTGTATGTCTGTGTGTGTGTGTGTGTGTGTGTGTGTGTGTGTCTTCACTGCACTGCTGGAAAAAGAATGACTATGGAGGACAAAATCAAACAGACATCAGACAGCCATGTCTGTTACAGTACACACAGAGGGACCGCCCCACAAGTCCTGTTGCAGTTTTGTGTCCACATAGGTGTGAGTAGAAACTGAGAGTGCATCACATCTAGGTATGCATATTGTGTCTGTGAGCTGTTCTCTGTCTGTCTGTATGTACTGGCATGATGGTCAGTCAATAGTTGAAATGCAGACGGAAACAATTGGGAGCAATAGAAGAGCAAGACATGCACCAAAGGCTTAAACCAACCAGGGAAGTTGCAGTAATGTGGCACATGCTGTACTCACCATGGTGTTTCCCCTCGTAATGAGTGGTGGAAAGTAATACTCGTAACTCCTAGTATATTTACTCAAGTAATGCACCTAAGTACAATTGAGGTACTTGTAACAGACAGTACTACTGTTGTCTGCTACTTTAAACACCTCCTCCACTTCAAGTCAGAGACAAATATTATCCACTACTACAACTATATTTGATAATTAAGTTACTTTCATACACTGATTAAGAATAAAAATTATAATTAACTGAGAGACTACAGTATTACATAAGTGAAAGTCTATTTATCCTCAAGGGGAAATTCACATGTGACCCAGCAGCACATACCATAAAGTAATATAAATACACTGAAATTGAATGACTAGCTTTTGATCTAAATTCCACAGTCACAATGTTGTGATACAAGTCTGACTCAAGGTCTTTGCTACTTGTTTCTCATATTTTCTGTCAGTCTACACTGCCTGCAATGTATCCTCGTACAACAGAGGTTAGGTTAAAGCAAATTCAGTTACTATGGTTAGGTCTGGCAAAACAAACATGGTGACAATGCACCTTACAATGACTCAAAATTCACCCGGTTCCAAAAACCAATCTCTTGAAAAGTCCTGGGAGAAAGTCCTTTGTTTTGTGACTCATCCATTGGATAGCTTCCTTCTTTATTCAGTGCGCTAGTAACGCATCCATGGGTTATGCATGAATTGTATGAATTTTGGTGCAATACTTTTTGTAGGAAAACATATGAGCAGTGCATGAGGACAGCTGATGCTATCATATTAACATATTTTGCATAATTAAATATATTAAAAAAGTTATTTTTAACAGTTGATTTGCAGTAAAAATAAACTGCTGAAGCTCCAAAGATAAAACAGTCATTGTGTATAGAAATGTGACTATAGGCATGTACAAAAGTAGAACTGCTTTAACATTTCCTATTCCTAGTTTCTCATATTTAGTTAAGGTGTCTCAGATTTCATTTGTCTTTTGGTGCAACTGATTATTTTATGTGTAGTTCTTTTGTTTTGTCCTTTTTGAGCCTCTATCTCCATTTCTTTCCGTATGGAGGTGACAGATGTCCCCACTGTTGTCAGGGAGACAGATTCACACTCACATATTTACAAGCACACTCACACACATAACAGCCAAATTATACTGACATTATACATCACTACAGTAAAACACCATATACAGTGTACATTATAAACTGTACACACACACGCACGCACACACACACACACACACACACACACAAATCCTCTTCACATAGTCTGTCTCACTCTCTCTGGCTTCCGTTTACATCCCTCTAAGATCTGTGATCTTGTGATAGATGTGATTAGCTTGTCTGGCCCACTGCGCTGTGTACAAATGCCTGCTGCCAATATTGTTTAATTGCAACTGTCAGGACACCCCCCTTTTCACAGTCATGTGGACATTTCACAGTAATCATTCTGGTGTGATCTATGTTATGCTGGACCTTTGATTTAGGTGTCCAGTCATTTTAGCAATATCCCGACTTAGTCTTCCTGTTGCCCTGCTGGCAGCCTGCCTATCCTGAATCAGCTGTGAGAAATGAGGAAGAGAAAAACATTATCTGAATAGCAAGCCAGTTTAAAAAAAATGTAGTTATTTCTTATGTCTTAATTTAATTGTCAAAGCAGCAACTTTATCTTGAAAATGAAAAGAGAAAAGAAAATGAGCTTATTCACTTTTCTGACATATGTTGGATGAGAAGAAAAAAGGTTGAGGAGACAACAACTAGACAGTCACCTTGTCAAGAATATAGCGCTCATTAAACTCTCTATATATTCTTTTTAATCTACAGTTTATGTACGGATTAAAAAACAATATAATAACAATATAACACTTAAATTAAGTGACTTTGGGGTTTTTTGTTGCTTTGGACAGAGCTGGGATAGCGGATTCCAGTATTTATGCTAAGCTAAGCTAAATGAATCCAGTTTTCAACTTCTCAAATTCTGAATGCTAATTTTTAAATTTCCTGTTAAACCAGTGTTTCTAACGTGTTTGCTGATAAGCTGTCATTGCTGTGGTTTGGAAACAAGCAGGGAATAAAAGAAGGACAGAATACGGTACCAAGGCAGGAAAATATTCTGGTATTTGGAACCTAACAAGCCTCTCCTGTGAAATCAATCCAAGCTTGCCAAGACCTAATCAACCACACACACACACACACACACACACACACGCACGCACACGCATGCACGCACACACACACACACACACACACACACACACACACACACGCAAACATATGGGAAGAAAATGGCTGTGGTGACATTTCTCCAGTAAAAATGTCACCTGCAGTGGGGGTCGGCTCCCTGCTGAAATAGCATTTGCACACATTCACACACACACACACACACACACACACACATACATGTACACAGGCTTGCATGCTCTCACAAATTCATGGGATTATAGTGTACAATGAAGGATGTCAAGGAAGCAGCAAAGCCCCTGGTGGAAGTGTGTACGATACATCCTGCAGAATACATGGGCTTGTCTGCGAGTTTGATGGGGGGTTAGTGTTCTTCCCGATGTTAATATGGCAGAAAACAGATTGAGACATCACATTTTAAGCCGGGGGAAATCAACCTGCACAGGTCAGATGTACTGCTGTGTGTGCGTGTGTGTGTGTGTTACAAAGAGAGAGAGAGAGAGAGTTCAGCCTGTTCCCATCTAGGGATGTCAAATTAAATAGAATCCCTCAGTGGACCTCTGACTGGCATCTGTATCTCAAACTCCCCCCTGTTATTTCTATACACGGTGCTTCTGTACATGTTGTTGGTGAGCTATCCGTTTCACTTTAATCAAATCAGCCAGCTGGGAGCCTTCCATTCAGACCCCTGACTGGTGGGGAAGATTTGTATCAGTCAAGGAAATTAAGCTGTGTATGCATTATCGCTTAGAAAACCAACTACGGAGGTAAACATAAATACAGCCGAGACCGCAAATGACACATTTTTTAAGCTGCCAGAAGAAAACCAAAGATATGAAAAGTACTGAGGATGTCAGCAATTGAATAAAACCAATCCTTATCCGTAATTCAGATATATCTTATTTTCTGATGGCTTTCTAAGCATCTTTATCAACTATGAGCATCATCAAAGTTCACAAACTGAATGAGTGAGTTGCCATTTAGCAGCAGTTGAGATAGACTAATGCTTGTAAGACTGCTAAATTATGGAGTTATAACTTTTTTCTTTCTGCCCAAATTGCATGCATTGACAGTCATTTAACTTTACAAGGATAATATGGCTCAGATGGCAATGTCAGTCTTTGATCCAATGGGAATCTCAATCTCAAAACCGGTATCAGCATCTACTGGATTTATTTTCATGAAATTTAGTAAAGATATGTGATCCCTTAATGTATCTTTTCTTTTGAATTCGTCAGATACTTTGGTTTATGACCAAATGCATACAGTAGTTAAAAACACTTTTCCTATTGTCCAGCATGCTCTCTGAAGATTTCTTTTGCTTAAGGTTTGTCTGCCGCTCTTTTGTTTCATCTTGCCGCACCCATTTCCTCTGCAGTGGTATAATGACGAGAGAATTAGCACCGGCACACTACCTCCAAATATTCACAAAGCAGTCATGGGTGAAAAAGCGCATATATTTGCCTTTGCCAATTTTCTGAAAATTCTGTTAAAATTTGTGTTAGATTGGATGGAAAACTCAACTTAAGTCAATTCGGGGCGTACATCCTTCTTTAAGCTGTCTGCTGCACATCATCGACAGTTTTATATCATAAGTGATCTAGTTTAACATATCTGAAGAGGGATAAGAAATAGCATTAGACTACTATGAAAGCTAATATGTAGAGCTCTCTTGTCTTTTCTTCTCTCTGTAACCTATCTTCACCTCATCTCTCTCTTCTAGTGTATGGATAAGTCAAATCTTTCACTGTACCATCCCTTTATCCCGCCCCTCTCTGCTCCTCTCCATATCTGAATGACAATGAAGGACTGTGGGAGTTTTTTTTCCACCTCTTTCATCTCTGCAGCCAACATTTTGCACACACACACATGCACACTCACAGATTTGCGACTTGACCTTGGGGAAAAATGATACCATGACAGCTAATCAATTTTTAATAGCAGCTACGATCCCTCTCAGGCCACAAGCTGTGTGCGTCTGTGTCATGAGTGAGCATGTGCAAGTGCATATTCCACGGGCATTTGTGTGTCTTCATGCCTATCTGAGTGTCAGTGTGTCTTGTATCTAAATGAGTGAGTGAGTCTGTTATGGGAATCCATCAGAAGTGCTATTAATGCTGATAGTATTGGCAGGGCTGAAGCATGACTGACACACACAGACACACACACACCTCACTCTATTCTACTGTATTCTCTGTGTCTGCATGGGTGTTTTGCTTGCAGCATTTATGAGTCTGTAAATATAGTCTTATGTTGCTCAAAATACTCAAATTGTAAAGCCTTTTGGGATCAATTTGTGATTGGCTGTATGAATTAAATGGACGTGACTTGAATGTGGTGACATATATGGGAGCTTTGTTATTCCTTGCCACTTACCATTTTAAACGACTGCAAAGGTGTACAGTAGGTTTGGTTGCAGAAGTCGAGGTACATGATCTAAAAAAAAAAAAAAGAACACATTTAAATGTCACATACAGTATAGGACGTAGTTTGTGGCTTTGTTGAACAGTATTGCATTGTGCAGAGAGGGGTTTCTGTTATTTAACCTACCTTTATTGCTACAATAAAATATAATACATACTTTACAGTCCATTAATGACATTCAGTATCCAATTAAGTGACTATCATATACCACCAGCATTATGAGCAATGCTTTCAACTGTTGTTCACAAAAAATAGCGTCTGATGTGGACTTAATCCATAGACTGCATAAAACAATGGACATAGCCACCGTAACGTCACCCATTGGTTTGTGGACTCCAGTTTTTGAAGCTTCTAGTTTGGCATTATGCCATTGCCATCTTGATTTTTTGTGACCATATTTGGATGAGAGGTTGGAGCAGTGGAGGAGTGAGGGGGGATGTCACTCATAGACTGTGGTGATGTCTCGCAGACAGCCACTTAAGCGCCCCTGTCCGTAAATATGCGTAACTTAAAAAACGAGTCAGTTACATAAAAATTCAGCCCCATATAGTTGACAGGAATGCTGTAATTAGCTATATAGACTAAAACTCTTTCCTGTATCAGGCTGTAAACATGTTTATTTCTGTTGTGAAGTTGGTCATTTTAACATGAAGGTCTATGCGGATTGACTTGCTTCTGCATCCAGCCTCAAGTGGTCGTTGAAGGAACTGCAGTTTTGGCACTTGTGTGTTGGCTTCATTTTTCAGGCCCTTCTGTCTGTGGAAATCTTTAGAAATGTGTCTCATTTTCATTTTAAAAAAATATAAAATAATTAATTAAACATCTTTAAAAAAAACCCTGCCAAGTTCCCAAAACAGCTGGGTACTGTAGTTTTTTTTGCAAAAGTTACTGCAGCAGATGTAAATAGTGCCTTTGTGTCTTTGGGATTGACTGAAACTTAAATGAGATTCCCGTTCATCGCAAGAAAGGAACACATCGCCCAGTGCAAAAGTGTGGCGTATCAATTTTGATTATTTTTGGACAACAATAGGGTTCTAAGGAACAGAGGAATAAGCTTCATGAGGCTTTGGGTTTTTTTTTGTAAAATTGACGATAACATAAGAATATCAGCAGTCTCATTCTTTAATGTGATGATGCAATGATGCGAGGCAGTTAATAATAGTTCAAATATGCTCAAATATGCTAGTGACATTTTGTTGAACATTTTGTTTGCATGTACATGTTTCGCTTGGACTGTCCAGTAAAGAATCCAGAATTACAATGCTTTGTAATTTCACCATTTTTGGTATAAAAGACGCATTTTAGGTAGTACAGTAATTCATACTTGTTAACCCTCACAACCCCAGAGTTATAAGATCTCCACAGTACTTTAATCGACAATACTGTGAGCTGAGCTAGAATGAATAAATTAGTTAAAATTAGAATTGATCCGAAGCCTAAACCCCGGTTCCCATATGGTATTTGTATCTATCTCCCTGTACATGTGTTTCTATGACTGTGTGTTTCTGCAGTCTTTGGGAACCAATTAGAGCTCAGTCTCTGCCTCTTATTGATTTACCAGCCAATAATAATGAAGCACTGCTGTGAGGGACTATTGAACAATCTTCTCCCAGCTCAGGCTTGTTTGTTGCTGTTTAGCTAAATTCCTTTCCTGAAATTGTCTCAAAGACATTCATTGTTCCTGAGTGTGGTGTATAAAACAGAGGAACAGGAAGCTCTCTATCCAAAAGAGTACATGTACATGTAATAAAGGGCAATTTCTCAGGGAAAAAAACATGACCCCATGCCTCAAAGTCTGTCATAGCATGTACCCTGGAAATTAACCCCTGAGCTGTTGCACGATCAGCAGACTTATATACAAGACACATGGATACTGTGCATTAAAACAGACACAGCCTAAACTTTTGTACGCTGAACATAGTAATCACTCATGCTTAGACACACATTACAGCAGAACAGAGAAACCAGTTGCTCTCCAAAGCAACTGTAAGTTAAAGGAATAGTTTGGATCTTTTGAAGTGGGGTTGTGTGAGGTATTTCCATAGTCAATGTATTACTTACAGTTTGGTAAAACAGGCAAAACCATTGACACACTGCTATAATGAAGACAGAGCAGCAGCAAAATGTGTTTTAAGCCACTTTAAAAAAAGCAATATTGCTTTAATTGTACACAATGTTTAGAATATTTTCACTACTTCACCTTGCCATCAGACAGCAATTTCTGTTGGGAAACGGAAGCAATCTTTCAGGGTTTTTTCGTGTTTGTCTATGAGTTTCTTTTTGATCATTCTGTAACCTCTTTGTATTATGAGCTGTTGGCGGGTCTGTGAACACAGTGCAAGCGAAACTTTTCAGTATGTTTTTTTTTCCACAGGAGCAGTGGATAGGTTGATAATTAAGGAATAAACTGTTTGAATATCAAATCCTACTTCCCTTTGATCAGAGTTTGTGTGATCAGAGCTGATCAGATTAAATCAATGGAATAGAGGAGCAGCTGCTGCAGAAGTGAGTGAAAGCAAACTTTCATCTTCTGCTGTGGTTAGACCCAGCGCTGGACCACATTGTGCATGGTTTCCATAAGAATGTAGCCTGTTTCATCTAAAATCAGTTGGAAAAATTGAAGAAGAAAACTATATGAAATTAGGAAATGTGAAATTCCCCTTTTCTGCGCTTGGCACTCTGCTGCTCCATCTGTGCCCAGGGTACAGTCTGCCACTAAAGAGAGAGACCCAGCTCCAAACTCGAAAATCAATAGGTGGTGGCAGTGCGCCACAAATAAATGAATGTGTGGGAAACCCTGTGATGGAGGCATCGATAGACCAGCAGCTCCCATGTTAAGCTAAAATGACTGTTTCTGTCACTAGAGTCTGGACAAAACATAGATGAGGAACTGAAGTCATTAGCCTTTTTCCTTTCAACAACAAAGTCAAGTTGAAAAATATTCCAAATATAGTCTACTCTCAAACTGTTACTGATTTTTGTAGGCTTTTTTTTTTTTGAGGTGGCTAAAATACATTTTCATGCTGCTCCACTGCACAGCAGTACATTGCTTAGCTTCAGTGGCAGTACTATTTCCTGCTTCTCTAAACTGGCAGTGTGCCAAATGCAACTACTGTATGTAATACACTGACTATGAATAAGTACCACATATAACCAGACTTCAAAAGATCTGAACTATCCCTTTGCATATGCCTACAGAGACTTGGGAGAAACTCACTTTTCTAGCATCTCTTCCTCATTCCTGTTATTTTTTCTTGTTCTCTGTTTTTGCAGCTCACCAGCTTGCATCAGTATTCACTGCAGCATGAAGTGTGAGAGAGAAGAGGAAAGTATAGAATGGATAATAGGAGGAGGCTGTGATTTGTCTTGTCATTTGTTCTGAAGGGAAAGGAGTGAAAGCGAGACAGGGAGAGGCAGGAGATGAGACAAAGAGAGAAGCAGGAGAGGGAGCAGTGGGAATGAAGTGGGTGGACGGTGCTACTGAGCAACGCAATGTTCCTCAAACATAGAGAGAAATTGATAAAAGAAAAGGTCTATAGGTGTTGTAGAAGTGGGAGGCAGAGAGAGCAGAGGGCAGAGAGAAAAAGAGAGGGATGAAGGTATCAGGGATCAAGGGAGGTGGGCATGCTGTTAGTAGCTGGAGGTTTATTAAAGACTTATTGCTCTATTGTGCTATTTTCCTTTATATCTCTGTTCTGAAACAAAAATCACTAATTCTTTTTCATTGAAAGAACAAAGGGTTCATTAATTTTGTGTTTTTCCTGGATATGTGTGCCTGCATGTCATAGTGGCCGCAGCACTATGCCACATGTATTGATTCACCAGTGGGCCTAAATCCTCTGAGATATTGTGGGAGTTAGTTTTATCACACATGCAAACACACAGTTAGCTCTTTCTAAGTCCCACCCCTTTTCGCTCTGTGCTCCAATGACAGGTGAGCGAGCTTGGGACCCAAGAGAACCTCTGTTGACTTAACCATTTCTTGTTTATATTAAGAGATGCTAAGTGCTAGTTAGAAATGTTAGAAAGAAAAACTAATTTTGAAGATGGTTAAAAGATGTGACAGGGAGCCTGTCACAATTGTCACGGACACAATACACTGTACAAAGTCACACCTTAATTTAGGCTAATGTTAGCAAAATGCTAGCTAAGACATAGCTTCATCAAGAGGTGTTAGCTTAGTTTTAGTTTACCAACATCTGCCCAGGCTCCCAGCAAAGCTGCTCAGCCTTGCAGCAATTTTTTCCCATTAGCTACCTGCAGCTTTACACTTATAAGGCTTTCCTGGAGCCAAGAAAAGCAATTAAAAAATCTGTGACATCATCACAATATGAGCCATATGGGAACTAGCAGGCGGGGCCAGTAGGAGGAAGACTACTTCACATATTCAGTGGGCCACACACAAAAGTAAACCCAGAAACTAGAATTTTTTGGGCATATGCACCAGGCAAGCAACTCAACTGGAATGAATAGGTGCCATCTAGGCTGCAGCCTATGATCACAATTTTTGTGTGTAAGTCCTGTATAAACTACAGGTGTTTCCAACAGATTGTAGCCCATGCAAAGACCCGAATAGTAACATCACAGTACAGTGTGTGAGCGTGTGTGTGTGTGTGTGTGTGTGTGTGTGTGTGTGTGTGTGTGTGTCTCTACATTTTTAATCCGTGCCTGAGAGAAGCAGACATGGAATCACGTCATTGCCACTTTTAAACCTTTATAGACACACATACACATGTACACACACTCGCATACCTTTCACACTCTTAGACATGAGGAGGAAATGGGCTCTCTGGGGGGGAAGACTTTATGAGTTACGCCTTGTAAAGCGTGCAACGGTAAAATCCTTCCCCCCAGGCTCTTACTGATGTGATGGGCTCTTTTATTGGGGTCAGGAGGGGGCGCCGCAGTGAATCTTGGTGTGAGTGTGCACGGAGTGTATTTGGGAAGTGTCTATGGAACTAATGACCTGACATTAAGCTGTAGCATTGAAGGTTTCCCAGGTCACCAAGGTTACATATTTATTATATTTGGGTGGCATCCCAGTTTATCTCACACCGTCATCTATGGATACAATTTTAAATTTATACACGTGTACAATTACCTTAATCTGAGAAAGACTGCAACACAAACACTCTCAAACACACTCATTCGGTTAATTGAACCAACTCTCTTAAATGGCCTATGGTCATTTAATGATGCAACCAAAGGAAAGCCTGTTAATGTGCTACATTGTGATTGTGTGTGTGTGTGTGTGTGTGTGTGTGTGTCAGTTAGAGAGAGATGTGCATATAAACGGCAACATAGTAAGAGCCCTTCAAATGGTATTTGTCTTTGTGCTTTTTACATGGCAGTATTTTATTCATCAGCAGGCTTTATGTTTTTATTTTTATAAATGTTATTATTTTATTTTTACTTATCAGTCTAGGTGTTTGTTCAGTATAACATGACCTTTTTCTGGTTGCCTTTGTCTCTTTGCTCCAGGGCCATTACATAATTTATAGCAAATAATTGTGGCACCATTTTTTAATCTCTTGTGGAAAATTGCTTCATGTTACTGATGTTATCTAGTAGCACAGTAATGTGGTAGAGGTTAATAAATTAATAATCAAATTTCCTTAAAAACCAAAAAGATCAAGCTCAAACATTTTCGAGAATATGACAGGCACTATATGATACAAAGATCAAATGTTTTTCATTAATGTTCTGTTTTGACTGACTTGTGTTCATTGTTTACCCGTTTTTATTTATGATGACATCCCTGTTCATAACTGATGGGTCTGTACATAAATTCATAGTTTAACTCAATAACAGCGCTCATTTTATTCTGTGGCTGCAGTGGCGTTTGGGGTGTTTTGGGATCACTGTGCGAGTCCTAATCCCATGGTAGTGTTTAACTGGAAGTGCAGTGTAAAATCACACTTCAGACGATGACTCATCTGTGCTAACAAGCACCAACAGCCAAAAGATTTCTCCTCCTTTCCTCTTAGGAGACACATAAATACAGAAGTCTATTTTCCTCTTCCCTGCACCTCTGAGCCCTGTCAACAAAATCTTAACTTTTTAAGAAAACACATAGTAGAAAAAAACATCAAAGCAGAAATAGATTCCCATTCTTTATAAAAAAATCACAGTGCACTATTTGGTATGGTTGAGTTATAACATTTAGTAATAGAACAATATAATATGACTGAGTCTCTCTTAATACTTTGCCTTTTAAAGTCTCAGGTTCAATATTTCAGATGTCACCATTTTCTTTTTTTGGAGCTAGAAGTGACAATGAAGTAAAAATCAGGAAAGCACTTCCATTTGAATTTTTCGTTTTACACACGGACGTGTCAGGCCAGACACCCTTCTTCAGCATGTATCTTGGCAATGTTCACTATAGACTGTAATCTCACAGAGGCCAAAACTAATGATGCATCCATTCAGTTTCTGTCATCTCACAACATCGACACTGTAAGGATGAGAAATTGCATATCTCCTAACTGTCTGCCTGTGTATTGTATACTGTCAGCTGCTTTGCTGCTTGTAAGACATTCAGCTCTTTTAATCTGTCATGCCTTAAACGGTCTTGTCCAAAACAATCTATGCACTTTGTGCCGTCAGCATTCAAAGCTGTGGCCAATTTACCGTGAACTTCTGCTGATTCGGATTTCACAGTCTGGTCATCGTTCACAGCACACTCTATAGAAGCTCAGCTTGTTCCTTACTTGTGTTTTACATTTTTACTTTGCAGATAGACATGTGCTGTCATGGTTCTGACTCTGCCTTTCTGGTAGTGAGATTCAACTTCTGAAAAAATATAGTAATGAAATATGATGCGATTAGTTTCCTTTAGGGTTATTTTTTTTTAAAATATGTACAAAAAACATGATGTTGGTTGGAGAGACGTGTTCAGTACACTCCACAGCAAGAGCTAAAGGTAAAAAAACACTTTATTGAAAGAAAATGAAAGAAAACGGTATCTGCACTAGAAAATAATAAAATGATAGGCCTTTATGACTAAATAGTTTCAAGGTATTGAAGCATCAAATTTCCATCAAAATTCATAAAGTTCTCAGGGACAAGAAAATCTTCACATGAATTTAAATGCAAAGAGAAAAAGAAAAAATACTGCATCTGAAGAACTAGAGGCAGATTTGCAAAAATCATGGAATAAAAGATAACTGCCTGAATTGAGACACAATGTTTGCATGTGTCAAGACAAAAATGCAGAAACATCACATGATGACTGTGATATTACCGAGATTAGAAAGGAGTTGTGTTGGGAAAGTTGTTGTGTGAAAACACACTGGCGCTGCTGCACCACAGCCCATCATGTGACATGTGTCAAGTGCTGTGTGAACAGGAAACGTCACGCTGCAGCAAGTCAACAGAACACACACAAATATTACTACTTTCACAAAAAGATCTGTACTTAATACACCTAAGCATCAGCTTAACTAGATTCATGTGTGGACACACACTAACAAAAACTTGATTTCTGAAGAGCCAATATTAAGAGCTGTGGCTCGCCAGGAAATATCTTCTTTGCCAGTGTCTTTGTAATGACAGGATTGTGGGTTGTATAGCTCAGGATATTTCTTGATCTCGGCAACTAACCTCTCCTTATTCATTCTTCTACACACACAAGAGACGGCAACAGATTTCTATTTATACATCCACGATGAGGAGAGGGGTTGAGCTGCCACAGGAGCAGAGAAGAAGAGCTGCATCTGGAGGCCCTTTATACAAGCAGAGAGCAAGTGGGGGGGGGGGGGGGGGGTGTATTTAATTCAGGGGCAGTGAGGCTGCAAATAGGACAGCGGCATAAAGTGCAGAGGGGTGGCTCGTCCATGACCACTGGTGTGCGCCTTGTTGTTGCTGGTGTGGAGTGGTGCATAGAAAATAATAGTGACTGTTTTGAAGTGCGCTGTTTGGTGCTGGTGTGTTACATTACTTTAAGTACAAGTAAAGCTTTACTTGTTTCTTAACTTTTGTTCCTCAGCTCAGCTATGTCAAAGGTGCCTTTAACTCTAAATTCACCATATCCGAACATTGCATCTTAGGCGTTTAAAACGTGTAGAAAAAGAAAACAAAACAGTGTGGTAGAAAGCTAGAAATCTGTTACAAAAGTATAACTTAAAAGTAAGCAGACTCAAATACTTTATCACTTCAGAATCCATCTAATGCCACACTGTGAATATCAAATATATTTGATGATCGGGGCAGCTCTGATCAGTCTCTGAGACAGTTGGTGTGGTTAAGACTGAATCCGTAAAGCTCTCATTGCATCTGACACTCTGCACCATTCATCTGCTTTAACCGAGCCTCTCTCTTATTGTCAGAAGGGAAAAATCTGGGGTAAATCTCCTGGATAAGCATGTAGCATGTAGCAGGGAGAAAGATTTAGTGACAAATATGAAGAGAAGAAGACAGACGGACTGAATCAGAGCGTGATATATGCAGTGAGATATCCAAAGAGTAAGAGAGACAAAGACTAATTCACCCAGATGAGCCAGAGGAGGAGCGAGAGAGCAAAAATAGACTGGTATAAAGTGCCTAAAACTTTAAAATATCTTTCACCAAAGGTTGTTTATATGTTAAAATGTCCTGGAACTCACCAAGATTCGATGACACAGCGTTTTGCTTCCTCTGATATCAAAGAAAACAACAGCAGCTGTCAGGTGGTAAACTGCGGCTGCTAACAGTTTATGACAGGAGTGGGAGGAAAGGAAGAGCGCAAGGAGGAGAGAAAGCTAAAACAGGATTTCTGCACTTCAGGCTTTTGATATGTAGCAGCAAGCTGAAGGTAGACAGGAGGGGTGAGGAGAGAAAAAGGAAGGGATTTAGGGTAGAGGAATAAAGAGATAACGAAAGAGTGACAGCCAGTAAACGAGGGGAGGGGACGAGAGAGGGAGAAGCGGCACTTAGGGTGAATGAGGTGATGAGAGAGCGCGCACATATTCATGCAAGCCTTAAAGAACTTAAAAGCTGAATGTTGCGACTCTTTGGGAGTCTTTTGTCGTGGCTAAGGTGCAGATGAGTTCAGATGGCTTCTGGCAACAATCTCTCAGAATTAAATCAAATCTGTTAGTAGCTTTTAAGTTGTATAGGTTTTCTCAGAAAACCTTTTAGTGCCCTGAGAGTGTAAGTGGGTAAGAGAACGCAGTGATGCAAACATGGCATAGGGACAAAGAAACCCATCAGAAATCAAAACCTTATAAACAGAGGAGCACAACACTGAATATACTGAATAATATCTAAGGAACTGCAAAGGCATAACGAAGTTTTTTAAAAAGAACACTAGTTTACTAACTACGACTTTTAGCACTCACTAAGGACTATTACTTTAACACTTTTCTGAATGTGTGCCTGTTTAATTACGGTCTTAATTCACTGGTTTGCAAAGAAAGGAGCAGACCCGAAATTATTTAATGTGGGAGACAAATTACAAAAGTATCCAATGTTGCATTGAAGGCTGCATGAAACCTTTTATTAGTAGGAGTCCCTCAGGAACTTCTGCATTTCTATCTGTATTCTGTGAGGGATAAAGCTGCAAATGTCTTTGGCCTCTCTATTCTATCCTACTCTCATGTTTCACTAGTATCTAAATGTGTGTTTTCTGTGTCTTACCCTCAGGTGAAAGTGATGGTACGTGTGTGCCCAGTATCTCAGTCAGACGCCGCTGAGTCCAGTTCCTTCCTTAAAGTGGATCCCAGGAAAAAACAAATCACCATCATGGATCCCTCAGCCAATCAGACACCAAGTGCAGCCTCCCAGAAAAAGGCGGCAACCAATCAGGTCCCTCCAAAGATGTTCACCTTTGATGCGGCGTTCCCTCCTGATGCATCACAGGTGAGAAAAAAGATAAGAGAGGTCAGAAAACAAAGGACTTTGGTGGGATTTTTTAGAAACACAAAAGCTGAGCTACCAAGTTATGTTACTAAGTTGGAGATATTTGAAATTTCTGACTTTCTGCTAAAATATCTCACTTGGCTAAAACAATCTGCAAAAGTGTCAACAGACTGGTGACAAATTGGCTGCAAAGTAACCCCGGCTGGCACTTAGATCCAAATAAAATCTTTCTATTCTTATGAAGCATTAGATGAGAAGGTCAATACTCTCATGTCTCTACACTAAATATGAAGCATCCAGTTAACTTAACAGATTCAAAGCAGGTGCAAACAGAGCGGTGTACAGATGAAAACAAGATATGACATGTTTATTTGTGAATTTTATGGTAGGTGCATTTTTTTTTAACTTTGAACAGGATGATGCTGATGTTTCTCCCTTGATGGGTGAGAACCAGAGGGGCAAACGTGATAATTTAGGATCAAAATTAGTTACATACTGCAGATAACAGCTTTTGATTTTTTTTTTAAATTGACAAAAGAGTATATGTGAATTCTAAACCAATCCAGAGTTACTAATCGAAAACCAAAACACCTACCACTGAACACAGTGAAGTAAAAAGTCAATAAATGTAACTGTTGCTCATAAAGTAAATTGTCTCCTACATATTTATAAACATTTGATAATAAAGATAGAACTGAATAAATAGCCAGGACAAAGTATTGAGTTTTTATGATTTGGCTCTCCTGTAAAGTTCACAAATGCCATTTACTCTAGTAAACTCTCACCCTGCTTCTGGTCTTTATGCTTAGTAAAACAAATGGTCAAATATGCATAATTTTAAAAATGTGGAACTATCCCTTTAGCATTTATAAAGCCATTTAAAAATGAAAAAGGAGCTAGACCCTGTTTGTTTGCATGTCTTAAATCAATTGTAGTGTATGTGTTGTGACTAGAATGCAACAAATAGGTGTATCTCTTATTTTGAAATAATGGACAAATGCTCCAAGGTTGGAATAACAGAATGCTCTCCCATCTACAGTTCATACACATTTTTACCAATAAATTTCCATGGATTTTCACAACCATAGAGTATTTCAGCTAGTTTTTTCCCCCAGCAGTGGTGCTTAACAATTTGAGTTTCATTTCGCACCACAAAAAGATATTTAGCTCGTTCCCTGACACAAGATGACTGGATTACGTGTAATAAAATGCTTACCATACCCCATATGC